>NW_027325820.1:300000-377500 GCF_048418805.1 Vulpes vulpes
GTCGTCCCCTGAAGGCATTTGCATTTGTAGTTTTGGGGCTAGACCCAGGGGAAAGTGCCTAGCTCTACTTTTGGCTTAAGCTGACCCCATTTGCTTTTTAACTCATTTGCTTTATCTTTATCCCGCAAATACTTACTTTAGGTGGGCTCTCTGCCAGGCAATCTTCAGGCACGGGTACTGGTGATATGGTAATGAACCAAAGAAACAGATAAAACAATGGTGGAGCTTTAATTTTAGTGTGGGAGACAGACAGTAGCCAAGACACAGTAGGTGAAATGTAAAGTATTCTCAAAGGGATAAGTGTTAAGAAAGGAAAAATAAAGCAAAGGATGTGGGATTGGAATTCTAGGTGGGAGGCTGAAATTGGATAGATAGAGTCCAGGGAGGGCCTCACTGAGACCATGGCTTTTGAGTAGTAAAGACCTGAAGGCAGAGAGAAGATGGGCCCTGTGGCTCTCCAGGGAAGGAGCATGCCAGCCAGGTAGAGGGACAGCAAGGCAGGAGTAAGCCTGACATGCTCAAGGAACACTGAGGATACCAGCATGGCTAGAGCCAAGTGAGCAAGGTATAGGCTATCAGGAAGTGAGTTCAGAGAGGTGATGGGGATCTGGCAGAAGCTGAGAGGTAGCTTAGATAGCCTTGCAAGTCTTAGAATGGAATTTGGTTTTTATGCTGAGTGTGATGGGGAGCCATTTGAGTATTTTGAGCATAGGCACGACATGATTTCCCTCATATTTTAACAGGAACACTCTTGCAACTCTGAAGGCTTGTCTGTTTGGACTTCAAAGAAGAACAAGGTAGGTCTTCTATGTCAAGGAAACAGAGTAGAGACATAGAAATAAATTTTCACATAGAAACTTGAATCATAACAGAGATGACATATCAGGTGAATGAGGAAAAAACATTTGAATCAACAAATGTTTCAGGGTTAATGTGTTTTCTGTTTGCCAATAAGTAAATTTTAATCTGGTTATTACATATTACCCTCAAATTTCAAATGGAAAATAATTAATACTTAAATTTAGAAAATATCATTTGTAAGAAAATATATTCTCCCCTGTAGAAATGGGGAAAAAGTTTACTTAAAAGCAGAAATCCAGAGATATTGAAAAATTTGATAAATGTGATTTTATAAAGATATGAATTTTTCTAATTTCAAAAATCATTGTATACAAAATGGAATAAAATAAGTTTAGGGCAAACTTTGATAGTTAAAATGAATCAATAAAATATATATAAAATGAGAATAAAACAAACAGTTCTTAGAGAACTTGGGAAAAATATTAACAAACATATCACAAAATAGGAGATCCTATGGTCAATCAACATGCTTTATTTTAATCTGCTTCCCATATTTTTTCTTTTCCATAACATATGTTCTCTCCCAAAATTCTCTATAATCTCCTTAATTAATAAGGGTTTTTTTGCCCTTGTCAGAATATAAGCTCTATAATGTGTGGTTTTCCTTCCTTTTTTTCATTTATGTATCTCAAACAATTAAAATAGTATCTGGCATATAGTAGGTGCTTAGGAATTATTTCTTGACTTTGTTTCTCACCAGTAAACAATGAAATGGAAGCTAAAATGATAAAGAATTTCATATGCATCAGATCAGCAATTTGTATGAAGTTTGAAAATATGTGTTGTTAACAAGATAAGTGGGAGATCCTATACCCTGTTGGTGGGAATTCAGTTGGAGATAGGTTGCCATTATCTAGTGGGTGTGAAGATGGCATATTTAGAGGTTTGTCCTTTTTTACTTTATACGAAGACAATTCTGTATTGATCTCTCATGTTTCTGCATGTTTTGCAAGCAAGGCACTAAATCATTTTGGTTGTGTGTTACATTCCTTTGAAGGAGGTGTGAATAACAAATATGTTTGTAAGATGGGATAGTATTTCTCTGTGTAGCAATGGTCAGGGATGCTTAACTGAAATCTAATAAATATTAATGTCTCCTTCCAGAGAAAAACATTTTAAAAGGCATATTTACTACTCATTATAAATATTAGGTTAATTAAAATGGTTTCCTTTCCTCTAATGTAGTCTACTGTATACCCTGTTGTATGTGGGTCTCAGGAATGTAGAGTTAAATTGCTGATCCTCTTTTTTTTTTTTTTTGGTATATATTTTTTATTGGAGTTCGATATGCCAACAATAGCATAAACACCGAGTGCTCATCCCGTCAGGTGCCCCCCTCAGTGCCCATCACCCACTCACCCCAACCCCCCGCCCAGCTCCCTTTCCACTACCACCCCTTGTTCGTTTCCCAGAGTTAGGAGTCTCTCATGTTCTGTCATCCTCTCTGATATTTCCCACTCATTTTCTCTCCTTTCCCCTTTATTCCTTTTCACTATTTTTTATATTCCCCAAATGAATGAGACCATATAAGGTTTGTCCTTCTCCGATTGACTTAGTTCACTCAGCATAATATCCTCCAGTTCCATCCACGTCGAAGCAAATGGTGGGTATTTGTCGTTTCTAATGGCTGAGTAATATTCCATTGTATACATAAACCACATCTCCTTTATCCGTTCATCTTTCGATGGACACCGAGGCTCCTTCCACAGTTTGGCTAGTGTGGACATTGCTGCTAGAAACATCGGGGTGCAGGTGTCCCGGCGTTTCATTGCATCTGTATCTTTGGGGTAAATCCCCAGCAGTGCAATTGCTGGGTCGTAGGGCAGATCTATTTTTAACTCTTTGAGGAACCTCCACACAGTTTTCTGGATACATTTTGAAGCATAACCTGTATAATTTTTTTCTTAGAGAAGATATCTGTTTTTCTTAGAGAAATAGAGGTGGGGTCCATGACAACACAAGATTACATATTTTCTGATACCCTTGAGTCAAATAACATCTCGAGAAACAATAAATGAAGCATTTGGGCTCTTACTGCCTCAGGTTGTGTGTAGGATGCTGATGTAATGACCTCCTGGAGAATGAGAAACTGACCACAAAATCTTAAGTAAATTTTTATTCTCAGCTTTACCTCCTTGCTAGTTCTTCTGTTGAAAACAAGTGAGAACTAAAGGATGCTATCATGGTAATGGGCAGCAGGTACCCAAACATTTTGTCATGGATTTAAAATAGCTAGTATAGGATTTAATAGATAGTATAGGATAATTGGCTGTTCAAAAGCAGGCAGGATTTAGACAGTTCTTGAACTAGTACTGTGTCTGAGTAATGGACAGAGACCTATACTTATATAGAATTATTCAAAGTTCATTGCCTAGGTCACATCTCATTCCCTATTTCACAGGCCCAAGTGATCTTGTCCTTTCTGAGTAGAAGTTTAAAATGGAGGTGGTATGGTATTAGTGATTTATTATTAGTGATGGGATCACACAGTCAGTCTTGTTTTTTTTTTTTTTTAATGTATTAATGTTAAAGAGATATGATCAGAGTCTCCCAACCCTTTCCCCTAGGTCATTATTGGAAACAATTGCAAAGTACCACTTTGGAATCCCAATAGTCTTCCTGTCTTAGAGATGACAATGCATTTCCTAATAACCCATTTCCTGTAATTATATTAGAGAAGTGATGCAATGTCCTGGTATGCCCATAAAGGTTATTCCTTCACTCTCATATTAAAATTGTGCTACAGCTCAACATAATGTTTTGGTTGATATTTCAGAATACTGATAAATAAAATCCTTTTTCTTTTTGTAAATTTGTAACCATTTGAGGACAAGCACAATAATTACACAAATGGAGGTTAAAGTATCTCCTTTATAATTGATAAAAGCTGGATGTTTAGCCATGAGGCCACATACTCATGAGGCCACATTCCTCATACTTTACCTAGTCACAGGCAGAACTGGATAACTGCGGCCTCTCTGATAGACAGGTGCCCATGGCCTGCAAAGCTTATTATGTGTTTGAGTATAAATTGGAGTACATCTTCTGCCTAAAAAAGATAAATCCAAGAGACAACTCAAAAGGTTTCTTACAGGGGATCCCTGGGTGGCTCAGCGATTTAGCGCCTGCCTTTGGCCCAGGGCACGATCCTGGAGTCCCGGGATCGAGTCCCGCATTGGGCTCCCGGCATGGAGCCTGCTTCTCCCTCTGCCTGTGTCTCTGCCTCTCTCTCTCTCTCTCTCTCTCTCTCTCTCTCTGTGTGTGTCTATCATAAATAAATAAAAATAAATCTTAAAAAAAAAAAGGTTTCTTACATGTCCAACTCCTAACAAACACCAATTAAAGAAGTCATTGGGAGATATGAGGCCAGGGGAATGAGGGTCCTATTTGACAACTATTATACATAGACTTGGTAGAAGAATGAAAATGAATTGTCTTTTTTAAAAAAAAATGCTTATTGAAGTACATCACTGACACATTATATTAATTTCAGGTATACAAATTAGTAATTTGATATTTGTATATATTGTGAAATGATCACACATAGTTACAATTTTTTCCTTGTGATGAGAACTTTTAAGATCTACTCTCTTAGCAACTTTTAGATATGCAATGCAATACATTGTGCATACTACATCCCCATGACTTATTTTATAATTGGAAGTTTGTAGATTTTGAACCCTTTCAAACATTTTGCCCACAATTTCTTATCTTTGTGAAGTTAACATATTGTACAACATGCTGAACATAATTTTCAATGGATTATAATTTACGGGAATAATATTTAAAATATTAAATATTTAAAAAACATAATCATGTTATTTGTTATATATTAATATAATTATATACTTATTAATATATAACAATTTTTAATTATGGAGGCAATGCCCTTTTCCCTCCAACCTGCCAAAGCATCGGGTCATGTGTTTACTGTTTCTGCTTTCTCTTCTCTGTTCATTGTTGGTCCCTGGGGATTTTCCTGACACTCTTTAAAGCTCAGCAATATATTAAATAGGTGATCTGTCATATTTTAGCTATCATTTTAAAGTGATTTTAATGAAAGAGTATTTCTCTATCCACATTTTAATCTCTTTAAGTCAGGGGTTAATTAGGCACTCCTTCGGACAACCAGTGGCACAGTTCTATCCCTTGGTGACGGAGATATGAGGATTATAGGGAAATCAGAGAAGTCATACCCGCATTTTAAGAGGGCTGTTCTTCAATATCTGCTGTTGCTCCTTTAATGAATGAAATAGGCAGTTCACAGTTTATCTCAGAAGCCTCTCAAATTGATTTTAAAAACACATTAAATTTCTTATTATTTAATAATTTAAAAAATATTTAAAATATTTTATTTTATATTTTATTCATATATGTATATTATATATTTAGATAATATACTAATACATTTATAATGTATAAATATATAATTTATTATATAAAACATAAACATTTATTACGTTATATAAATTCTATAATATATTAACATATAATTAGTTAACATATATAATATAATAACATATATAATATAATATATGCATTATGTAATACATTATTTTATTAATATAATTATTCTATAACTATATAATTATTAATACAGTAATGCATGTATTATATATTATATATAGGATATAATATATAGAATAAGTATTATATTTTAATAAGTATATAATTATATTAATATATAACAAATAACATGATTATGTAGATATTATAGACTTATGTAATTAATCCTATAATTATTAACATTATGTATTAATATTTTAGGTTTATTTAGGTTTATATTTATTTTTTCTTGGATATATATAATACATATTATATATAGTATATAATTCTATTAATACAAATATATTTGTGTTTTAATATATTAATAGAAGGTAAGTCCTTACCCCTGATTAAATTGGGAGTAGGGAACTAAGGTCTCCTTGCCTTTCCTTCAATTCTCCAATTAATTGGCAGTGATCTTTTAAACATGTAAATGAAATTATATTTAAAACTTAAAACTCTCCAAAGGCTTCCTATTACAGTTGATATCCAATCCAATATTCTTGTTTTACCCTGCAATCCCTAGACCAGCATTCTCAACTAGAATGGTATTGCTTCCAAACAGAGAGAAAATTGATCCCTTGTATAGGAGGTGAAAAAAATCTTACCTGTTACAATGGTTTGTGATCCTCCAAAGCTCAATTGTATCTGACAAATCTTAGTTTTAAAATTATTCTCAATGGTTTTCTTGGATATCCCATGGACAACACTGATGCTGAGTTCATGGAAGATATACAAAATGTATGCAGGATCAGTGTTATAAAACCATACTAAATAGGTGGCTGTGATTGGAGTCATATCATGAGAAGTGGCCTATATGCCTATTGGCTTCCTTGACTATCTTTACATTTTATCCTCCATGCCTTTGTGTGTAATGTGGGCTTTGAGAATTAAAACAGCATATATTTAATTCTACAAAAGTCCAACTCATTTATGCCAAATGATGCAAAGAAAGAAAAGGTCAGTAATATATATAAATAGCGGCTAGTTAAAACATATTATCAAGCCAAAGTTAAAAGTTGAGATGACTAAAAATTACTTTTAAAAAATTCTTTTTTGTATATTTTATTGGAGTTCGATTTGCCAACATATAGTAACAAAAATAAAACCGTGTCAGGAAATATTATTCATTTTTGAATATATGCAAGAACACAAAAACCCTGGCTGAAAGGCATAGTTTTCTTTTTTCTTTTTTAAGAAAGGTAAAGCAAGTATCTGAAAATTGAGCCTGTAATACAATTGCTTTTTCCAACAGAATTATAGCATAATTACTGAAGGGCCTATATATTTTATACTGTCCTGTTAGGACTTTCTAATATTTTTTTATCCTTGAGAGGATTTTACTACAATGAACTCAGAACAGGGGTCACAGTTCACATATTTGACAAAAAAGTACAAAAGTAATAATATTAAATTGAAAATGCAACTACATTTCACAGAATAATGTAGTACCACCCTAAAGAATTACTTTGGTTATGCTAATTCATCAACTAAGCCATCCAAGATTTGATTAGATAAATAATTCAGTAATGTACACTACAAAACTACCTACTCCCATGAAAAAGTGTTTATTTTTAGTTACAGGTTCATAGAATCTTTTGGATCTTTATATTCCCTAGCCTTTTTAGTAGAAGCAAAGTGAATAACATATCTATCCTGTCTAAAAATATGTATTTGATTATATATATCAAGTAAAACGTACCTCAAAGAGCTTTTTGCCATCCACCAAAAAGAGGAAATGTCATTATAAGGAATTAGTTGTATTTAAGTAAAAGCTTTCAGGAAAAATTTAAAATACTAATGATGAAAAAATTAAATACCTGTATTTCAACACTCAGTTTCTTTTCTAAAATGTCAATCTCTGTTTGCTGTCCTATATATGTAAATTGGACTGGTTCAATTTGGACTATTTATGGTGGGAATTTTAAACTTAAGCTTGGGTAAAAAAAAGGCTGTATCAATATTTGTCATGCCAGAAAATTTATGACTCAAACTTGTGGAGATTATTAAACTTCGGGCTGACAAAAAAATAGTTTTTGAATTATTTTGCTTCTGTTGGAAAAATAGTTTTCAAATTATTTTAAAAATATGGTGATAGTGATATGTATATAAATTTACAATTTGCATATCTGAATTTTATACATTGTAATTTTGTAGGTAAATAAATTCGATTGCAATCTCTCAACAAATAAGTTGAGTTAGACATTAGTAGCTTCCTAAGTTTTAACTTCTATCTTCAAATTTTACTTAATCTTATATCAAGCTTGCTGTTTTTTTTTTTTTTTTTTAATTTTTATTTATTTATGATAGGAACACAGTGAGAGAGAGAGGCAGAGACACAGGCAGAGGGAGAAGCAGGCTCCATGCACCGGGAGCCTGATGTGGGATTCGATCCCGGATCTCCAGGATCGCGCCCTGGGCCAAAGGCAGGCGCCAAACCGCTGCGCCACCCAGGGATCCCAAGCTTGCTGTTTTTATGTATGTATTTTTATATATGATGGAGACACAAGGGCAGTCCGGGTGGCTCAGCAGTTTAGCGCCACCTTCAGCGTGATCCTGGGTCTCCAGGATGGAGTCCCACGTGGGGCTCCCTACATGGAGCCTGCTTCTTCCTCTGCCTGTGTCTCTGCCTCTCTCTCTCTCCATGTCTCTCATGAATAAATAAACAAAATCTTTAAAAAAATAAATAAATATATTTTTTTCTATCTCATAATTTGGAGTCAGAAATAGGACTCCAGAAATGGGTATTATCAGCAGCAAATGATCAAAGGGCTCAGAGTATTCCCATTCCCCCTTTGTTATCTTCATTATGCTAGTTTTGTCCTCAAACTGGTTACAGAGATTCCAAGGGTTATATATAACAAACATTATATGGTCTCATTCATTTGGGGAATATAAAAAAATAGTGAAAGGGAATAAAGGGGAAAGGAGAAAAATAAGTGGGAAATATCAGAAAGGGAGACAGAACATGAAAGACTCCTAACTCTGGGAAACGAACTAGGGGTGGTGGAAGGGGAGGTGGGTGGGGGGTGGGGGTGACTGGTGACGGGCACTGAGGTGGGCACTGATGGGATGAGCACTGAGTGTTATTCTATATGTTGGCAAATTGAACACAAATAAAAAATAAATCTATTAAAAAATGAAAGTAAAATAAATAAATAAATAAATAAATAAATAACACAGCATCCTAAAAAATAAAAGGAAACATCATTTCTTGTTTCTTAAGAGGAAAGACAACTTTTTCAGAGCACTGCAAAAGATATATTATTATATTTAATTGGCCAGGATTAGATCATATGCCAAATGCTAAATCAATCACTTGCAGGAGGACTATTACCATGATTAGCTTAGAGTAACTTTGGGATCACTAGGATAACAATCTCCCTTTTTTGCTTATCTTGACTCTGATCTCTGTGCTGCTTACATGATTAATAGAGCAACTTGATCTTCATATCCTCTCAGGTTCACTTATGCCCAATGGAAAAGATCATCTACCTCCTATCCAGAAGACTGCAAAATACCATTGTGCCTCATTGTCTCTGACTAGGTTATGTGCCTACTCCTAAAACAATCACTCTAATGGTATTTCAGTGCTCTGGAAGGTTACACTTAAGTTGTTCCAAAGAGGAAAATGAAGGCACTATTACCAGAAGAACTGTGATTGGATGCTAGGCTGCAATTCCAAATGATGTTGCAGTTCAACACATTTTGCTGCTCAGAATTTATACGAACCCTTCTTGTCATATATACTCATTCAAAAATGTCTCCACAAAAGTGTTCTTTCATCAATTACTGATGGAATGGGAATTGTTATCAGGTTTGGAAAATACCTTTGCAAGAGTAACTGCTATTTTAACTTCTAAGGCAATAGATTAGTTTGACTGTTTTTGAAGTTTAAATAAATTGTAAAGAAAACTGTGTGCCCTTTTGTTGTCTTCATTTCAACATACTTGTAAGATTTATTCATGTTGTTAAATGTGGTTGTAGTCTCATTGTATGAATATACCAAAACATATACAGTCTACTGCTGATGGACATTTGGGTGATTTCCAGTTTAGAGCTATTATACATGGTTGAACACATATATTTTATAATAAATTATTGGTCTTTGGATTTTAGTGATAAGAACCAGTAAGTCAAGAAACATTCATTGAAGAAACAGAAACTGGATGAAATAGCAAAAACTAAATAAATCTGCCAAGGCGACTGAAAACTAAGAATAGAGAAAATAATTACCCACCTAAGATATAGGGGAGAAGAGGTTCAAGAGAGAAACAGGGAGTTTGGTGAATGTTTTTCTCTTGGAGAAATTAATCCATTCTAGAAGGAACTGCTAAAAGGCTTAGAGCTCAGAAGACGTTATGACTACTTGTTGAAGCTAAGGATACAGAAATTGGAGCCCAGAGCCCTGGTAAGCCCCTTTCACTTTTGGTTGGGATGCCAGGCATAATATCCCAGGAGTAAGGGTTAATCAGAACTAAATAAACCCTTACATAAAGGAAAGTGTATCTGCAAATAGTTGTCCAAAAACATTGTATGAACTTTCATTTTCATCAGCACTACATGTGAAACTCTTTTCTCATGCTCAATGACATTAATATTTTAATGCTTTCTCATTGATTGTTGAGTCAAGATTTTTATTGATCCTATTCTCCCTTTTAGGAATTATTTTATTGTTTTAAGCTTATTCCGTTAACATGCAGCCCATCAAAAGATTCAGTAACTATTCACTTGATTCAGTACCTATTAAATATTCATATTGTTCACCTCTCTCTGGTCTGTTCATTTGCTTTTTCTTGTGTTTTATTATTCTTCATTTTAAATTTTAACAAATAAATTTTGATATGGGAGTAAATTTAGTGTAAGTTTTCCCCAGATATTTAAAGAATTATTTCACATCTCTTAAAGAATACCCAATCTTTCTCCACTGAATTGTAAAACCATTACTTTCCTCATTTTTTGTAAAGTTATTTTTTTCCAAAGGTGTCGTTTTGGATAAATAGATCATATTACCAGTTATGGTGGAAACACTGTACTAGATGTAGAGTAATGAGAGAAAAGTTAACTGTGGTCACTGTAAAATTGAGTTTTATAGAATGATGACCAGACATATAATAGGTGCTCAATAAATATTTCTCGAATAAATAAGAGAAATAATGGTTTCAAAAATATCTAATGTCCTGAGAGAATCCTTACTCCATATAGAAAAGAACAGGACAGGCAGCCCAAGTGGCTCAGTGGATTAGTGCCACCTGCAGCCCAGGGTGTGATCCTGGAGACCAGGGATCGAATTCCACATTGTTGGGCTCCCTGCATGGAGCCTGCTTCTTCTTCTGCCTGTGTCTCTGCCTCTCTCTCTCTCTGTGTCTCTCATGAATGTCATATGGATTGCTTTATGAGTGTTGAACCAGCCTTGCATCCCGGGGATAAATCCCACTTGGTCATGGTGAATAATCTTTTTTTTTTGTTTTTGGTTTTGGTTTTGGTTTTGTTTTGTTTTGTTTTGTTTTGTTTTTGAGTAATCTTCTTAATGTACTGTTGGATCCTATTGGCTAGTACCTTGTTGAGAATTTTTGCTTCTGTGTTCTACAGGAATATTGGTCTATATTTCTCCCTTTTTGGTGGGGTCCTTGTCTGGTTTTGGAATTAAGGTGATGCTGGCCTCATAGAATGAGTTTGGAAGCATTCCGTCTCTATCTTTCGAACCGCTTTAGTAGAATAAGTATCATTTCTTCCCTAATGTTTGATAGAATTCCTCTGGGAAGCCATCAGGCCCTGGACTTTTGTGTCTTGGGAGGTTTTTGATGACTGCTTCAGTTTCCTCTCTGGTTATCAGCATGTTCATGTTTTCTATTTCTTCCAGTTCCAGTTTTGGTAGTTTGTGGTTCTCCAGAAATGCGTCCATTTCTTCTAGATTGCCTAATTTCTTGGTGTATAACTGCTCATAATAAGTTTTTTAAATGGTTTGTATTTCCTTGGTGTTGTTAGTGATCTCTCCTTTCTCATTCATGATTTTATTAATTTGAGTCTTTTCTCTCTTCTTTTTAATAAGGCTGGCTAATGGTTTATCTATCTTATTAATTCTTTAAAAGAACCAACTCCTGGTTTTGTTGATCTGTTCTACAGTTCTTCTGGTCTTGATTTCATTGAGTTCTGCTCGAATCTTTATTAACTCTCTTCTTCTGCTGGGTGTAGGATGTATTCTGTTTTTTCTCCAGCTCCTTTAGGTGCAAGGTTAGCTTTTGTATTTGAGTTCTTTCCAGTTTTTGGATGGATGCTTGTATTGTGATGTATTTCCCCCTCAGGACTGCTTTTGCTGTATCACGAAGATTTTGAATGGTTGTATTTTTATTTTCATTAGTTTCCATGAATCTTTTTAATTCTTCCCTAATTTCCTAGTTGACCCTTTCATCTTTTCGCAGAATGGTCCTTAACCTCCATGTGTTTGAAATCCTTCCAAACTTCTTCTTGTGATTTAGTTCTAATTTCAAACCATTATGGTCTGACAATATGCAAGGGACAATCACAATATTTTGGTTTTGGTTAAGACCTGATTTTTGACCTAGTATGTGGTCTATTCTGGAGAAAGTTCCCTGTGCACTTGAGACGAATGTGTATTCGGTTGTGTTTGCACGTAAAGTTCTGTAAATATGTGTGGAACCCATATAGTCCAGTGTTTCATTTAAAGCTCTTGTTCTTTGGAGATGTTGTGCTTAGAATATATTAATTATAGAAAGTGATGTATTCAAGTCTCCAAGTAGAAGTGTATTATCATTTATGTCTTAACTTTGGTTATTAATTGATTGATATACTTGGTAGCTCCCACATTAGGGGCATAAATATTCATGATTGTTAGGTCCTCTTGTTGAATAGATCCTTGAAGTATGATATAGTTTCCCTCTTCATCTGTTACTACAGTTTTGGGGATAAACTTTAATTTATATGATATAAATTATATATCTGGCTGGCTATTCGTGCTTTCTTTTGAGGACCACTTGAATGGTACATGGTTCTGCAACCTTCTTTTTTCAGGCTGTAGGTGTCCTTATATCTAAAATGAGTCTCTTGTAAACTGGAAATAGATGGGTCTTGCTTTTTTATCCAGTCTGAAACCCTGCGCCTTTTGATGGGGTCATTAAGCCCATTCATGTTCAGTTACTATGGAAAGATATGAATTTAGTGTCATCATGATTCCTATTCAGTCCCTGTTTTTGTGGATTATTTCCTTGGACTTGCTTTTCTTTTACAGAATCCCCCTTAATATTTCTTGCAGTGCTGGTTTGGAAGTCACATATTCTTTCAGTTTCTGCCTCTCTTGGAAGCTCTTTATCTCTCCTATTCTGAATGAGACCCTTGATGGATAAATTATTCTTGGCTGCAGGTTCTTCTCATTTAGGACCCTGAATATATCCTGCCAGCCATTTCTGGCCTGCCAGGTCTCTGTGGAGAGGTCTGCTGTTAACTTAATACTTCTCAAAAAAAAAAAAAAAACTTCTCACAAAGTTTAGAGATTTCTTGTCTCTTGCTGCTTTAAGGATCTTCTCTTTACCTTCGGAATTTGCAAGTTTCACTCTTAAATGTTGAGATGTTCAGAGGTTTTTCCTGATTTTAGGGGGGGATCTTTCTATCTCCTGGATCTGAATGCCTGTTTACCTTCCTAAGTTAGGGATGTTCTCAGCTATGATTTGTTCAAATACACTTTCTGGTCCTCTGTCTCTTTCAGCACCATCTTGAACCCCAATTAAACATAGACTTTTCCTTCTGAGGCTGTCATTTATTTCCCTCAACCTATCCTCATGATCTTTTAATTGTTTTTCTCTTTTTTCCTCAGCTTCCTTCCTTGCCATCAACTTGTCTTCTATCTAACTCACTCATTCTTCTACCTTGTTAACCCTCATCATTAGGACCTCCAGTTTGGAGTGCATCTCATTTAATTGATTTTCAATTTCTGCCTGATTAGATCTAAATTCTTCAGTCATGAAGTCTCTTGAATCCTTTATGCTTTTTTCTAGAGCTACCAGTAGCTTTATAATTGTGCTTCTGAATTGGCTTTCTGACATTGAATTGTAATCCAAATTTTGTAACTCTGTGGGAGAGAAGACTGTTTCTGATTCTTTCTTTTGTGGTGAGTTGTTTCCTTCTAGTCATTTTGCTCAGTGCAGAGTGGCTAACAAGAAGTTGTACTGAATATCAGACTGGGAGACAGAACATAAAGACTCCTAACTCTGGGAAAGGAACTAGGGGTGGTGGAAGGGGAGGAGGGCGGGGGGTGGGGGTGAATGGGTGACAGGCACTGAGGGGGATACTTGACGGGATGAGCACTGAGTGTTATTCTGTATGTTGGTAAATTGAACACCAATAAAAAATTAATCTATTAAAAACAAAAACAAAAAAAAAGAAGTTGTACTGGAAAAAGAAAGAAAGAGAAAAAAAGGGGGGAACAAACAGAAAACAAAAAACAAGGAGGGGTATTCTCTGTCTATATACTCTAAGTCCCATGACTTCTCCTGGAACTTTCCAGCGTGGCTTGGTCAAGAATTTGCTTTCCCCCTGTCCTTCCAGCTGGTCTTCTGAGGGAGGGACCTGTTGTGCTGATTTCAGGTGTGTGTACCTTGAGGTCCTGCCCAGCCCCCTGCCAGGTGTACAGCTCAGTGGGAGCTGTTTATCCTGTTAGGCCCCTGCTCCCTGGCAGCCCTGCTCAGTCCCAGGTACAAGGTGACACCACGAGGAACAACAACAGAGATGGCGGCCAGCTCTCCAGCTCGAGTCAGCTCCTGCAGTAACTACCACAGCTCCCAGTCCGCAGGGGCCTGGATGCTCCAGGGGCGGGGGTCGGCGCCAATCTGCACAGCTCGGGGCACCTGGTGGCAGGAATGTCCTTGCTGTTCTGTGTCCTCCCGGCCTCTGCCTGTGTGTGGGGGGGGAAGCGCCGTATCTTGGGCTGTGTCCCCTGGCACCCTGGGCTCTGGGGCCTGTGCCGCTGGAATTGGCACTCCAGGTCCAAGCAGCCCCCTTCGCCTGGAGCCATTGTCTGAGCTGAGGCCTGAGCTACTCCGGAGGCCCCGCAGGGCACGTGCTCCAGTCCCTTCTAGTGTCTGGGAGGGAGCTTGGCCCTGGTGTGTGGTGCAGTTCCTCTGTTAGTGATCCTGGGAGCCTGAGGGCACCCCTGCCCCTCCTGGGATCCTGCCTGAGCTCCCTGTGAGCGCCTTTCTATCAGGGAAGATTGGTAAAGTTTCTGATTCTCCGAGACTGGGCTTTCCTGTCCTGGAGGCTCTTGCTGCCGCCGGGCCTCAGCCTGGCTCCTCACCGGGGCCCCTCCCCCTTGGATGCTTTTTTAATTAATTAATTTTTTTCCATCTTCCTACCTTTAAAGAAGCACGAACTCTTCTCACTGTAGCATTCCAGCTGTTCTCTCTTTAAATCTCAGGCCAAATTCGTAGGTTTTCAGGATGATTTGAAAGTTATCTAAGTAAGTTGGTGGGGACAGGTGACTTGGGGACCCTACTCTTCTTCCATCCGGCCCCGCCTTCTCAGCCCATACTTCAAATGATCATACAAACCTTAGATACTTTGGGAGATAACAGAAAATTCTTCAGTTTTTGTTTGGTTGGTTAGCTTTTAAAGTGGTTACTGTCTGCATAAGGATGTTTTGACCCTCAAATTTTAAGACAAATTCCTGTGTATACAAATGAGGTACTCAGGCTCTTACTACCCAAGATCTTACTAAGACATTAACTAATAAGAATGAGAAACTAAACCAAGAAATGTAGATAAATTCTTGTTGATTAGTCCCTCCTCCCCTGGAGAACTCCATAGCCTTTATGTTGTAAATATGTGAGGAAATAAGAGATACTGTCTTCCTAATGTGACAGCAGAAACCCTAGGTTATGATGAATTTCTCAAATAAGTTTATTGCTATGTGAGCCAAGTTAACCGGAGGACACAACACCCACAATTTTGCTGAAAGTTAATGTGACTTTGGTTGCTGAGTCAACACATTGTCTGAGGTTAAAATAGATGATGGTGGCAATTAAGGTTTTGCCACCTGATATAGAGCATTGGCTCATCTGAAAACATGGGAAGTTTGACTGCACGAAACACAGGCAGGCACCATGCCACACAGAACTGGAAGTAAATACAAAGCCTTTCTATTGGTTATAGAGCCACACTCTCTTTCCATGCCCTCTAGCTACTCCCTCTGCTTTAGCTTAGCCACAGCTTCTATAAGGTAAAAATAGTTAGAGATGAGGCTGAGGCCTCTCTGTCCCCAGTGGAAATCAAATGCCATATGGATTCAGATGGCTGAATGGGCTAGAGAATTAATAAAAGAAGTGAATCAAACTTTTATAGCTCTGTTACATATGGATACCCAATCACTTATTCTATAGGACCCATGGAATGAAACAGCATCCAGAATCAAGTTATGGATTTTGGCCATGTTTAGAGTAAAAAAACTCAGGTATGACCTTGTGAATGAAACATTTGGGGTCAATTCTGTAAAATCTTGGTGTAACCTCTACATATGAGTCTATAATAAAAACATGTTTGTATTTCCCTGTCCCATACGTGCTAGGTGCATTCAGTCACATGTAGAGAAGTGTTAGTAGGGAACCTAAATAGCTCCCCCACCAGACTTTCTGTCTCTTCCTGGGTGGTTTAACACAAAGATTATTGAAACACAGGAGGAAATAAGAAAATCACAACCCTGATTAAATACTTAAAGGAAGCATAAGCTATAAGAGATGCAAGATCTCTATAGAACAACCATGAATGTCCAGTGTAAACGTCTTTAAAAGAGCTAGGTTTATAGTGGATTACTGTTAAATAAATTCAATTGGTTCCCCTATAATTTCAGCAGCTGCAGACAATATGACTCTACCTGAATCCATTATGCACACTTAATGGCACATGGTACACTGTTTTAAATATTCACAGCATCTTCTTTCCCAAACTACTGGTCCCTGAGGATCAGGATCTGTTTGCATGTAGGTAACAAAGCCTCTGATGTATGTTTTGTACTTCTCCTTCTAGGTTACCTAAACTTCATAGTCATTTGTGAAAATGGATACACCAGAATTTAGTGCTATTGTTTACACACTACATGATGTACTGATGATAAGTAAGCAGAATGTTCAGTCTCAGAAGAGTTGTTTGTGGTATAAGCACACATTCCCTAAGAATAGTTTCTGAAAACCTCTGACAAAATCCAGGAGTCTTCTTGCCAAGTTATGTTGCTTGGAACTGTGTAGGCAGATTCACAACAGTGAATCCTCAGGCAGCTAAGGAAAAACTGATGTCTTTTTAGACCCTCACCACTGAAAAGGAGGCCTGGCACCAAACTGGATCCTTTGGATATTAGATTTGGATTGCTTGGGATTCTGTTTGGTCTTTTATATCCACAAATTAGGATTTTTTTGAGTAGGGCTCCCAAATAATATTCTGCTATGGAAAGTGTCCAGCAAGCTGTGCCATTCTTTTTTTCTCTGGGACTCTACATTCATAATGACCACTTTGAGATTTAAGTCTCTGTAAGTAATGATTTTACAATTAGAGTGTCTGGCAAAGGGAAGCAGTTTCTGCCTGGAGGTGTGCCTTGGGGTTTTGAACTCAGCTTCTCATTGACATGAGTGTTAGATACGTCCCTTTTGAAAAGCAACTATTAGTTTGCTACTAGAATCTTTTCCAAACTGAACACCAGAACTATAGAGGCCTTGTGTCTCTCTAGCCTGCTTCCTTTTTTGATGGCCAATTCCAACTTAACACCTATAACGGTGGGAAAAGTTCAAACCTTGTTCGTGAAAGGTAAATTATATGCTTAAAAGGTTATCTGGGGACATCTGGGTGGCTCACTCAGTTAAGCATCTGACTTTGGCTCAGGTCATGATCCCAGGGTCTTGGTATCGGGTTCCCTGCTCAGTGGAGAGTCTGCTTCTCCCTCTCCCTTTGCCCCTACCCTCGCTTGGGATTTCTCCTCTCTCTGTCTCTCTCTCTCTCTCTCTCTATCTCTCTCTCTCTCTCTCTCTCTCTCTCTCAAATAAATAAAATCCTTTAAAAAAGTTACCTGGCTTCACCCTAGTGGCATATAGGCTTTACATGAAGAAATGGGTGTTATACTTTTCCAAGAAACTCTATTAACCATTCTGCCACCTAAAGTACACTGGCTAAATGAGCCCTTGACTCGTTTAGAGGTTCAAATAAATACCTGGGCCTGGTTAATTGATGGTTTGGGTAAGCTGAAACCTGATGGTGTTCACTGGGATGCTGCATATGTTTAATCTCACTTCCAGCTTAGCAGAATTGAAGGCAGATGGTGGTCACTCTCCTCGGTGTCCAGAACACAAGGCATTTTCATAGGTTTGGGTAATACTTCCCCAGATGAAGTTTGTCATATTTTTAGTGACTTTGGAATATTGACAATAGCCTACTTGTTTGGTGTACTACATGAAAAAACTACAGAATTGCATACTAAAGGCACCTCTCTATGAGACTTAAAACTACGGAAAAAAGGAGTGATATCGCTGACATAGATTGTCCCCAGGTTCACCTCCCCACACAAGAACAGCTAACACCTATTTATGGAAAAGACACCCCTGAAAAATTATAGAACATGGAGTGAAGCTGAAGCACTCCCTGCACTACAGAGACCAAGACAGTCCACAGATTAAGAGAAATGGCTACATGCTAACTGCTACGCCTCCCCCATACTGGCACAGCACCACACTGAGAAGTCTCTCTGGAGCCTAGACTTTCTCCAGTGGGAAAAGAGAGCCCCAGAGAAAGATATTTAGCATCCCTAGAATTGTGGGTCACTTCTTAGGAGTCCCCAGTCTGGCCTTGTCTCACAGGGATCATGGAGGAATATGTAGAGCTTATCCACTAGAAATCTGGTTGTGATGGAGAAGGGAAGAAGGATTTGCAACAACCAATGCAAGTTCATACTTGAAGCACACATGTAGTACTCCCAATCAGCAGTTTTTCTTATCTGCGGTAAAAAGTAGAGTGGAACAGTCTGACCAGAAAATATGACAGAACCAAAGGAAACTAATGAAGTTCTAATAACTAACATGGTGAGTGGAGCTTAATAAGCTGTCACACAAAGAATTCATAATAAATCTTTTAAAGGTTAGTGGACTACAACAAAACAGACACACAACTGAACAATATTGGGAAAACATGAATGAAACAAGTTTAACAAGAAATAGACATCATTAAAATAGAAATCCTGGAGCTGAAATACAATGACAAAACTGAAAAATTCAACAGAGCTTCAAAGCAGACTCAAACATGCAGAAGAAAGAATCACTGACTTAACAAGACAGAATATTTGAAATTATTTGGTCAGAAGAGCAAAGAGACAAAAGAATAACAAAGAGTGAGGAAAGGCTACAGAATCTATAGGATGCCATCAATAGAAACAATATCTGCATTAGGGAAATTCCAGAGGATATAAAAAGAAAAAGAGACAGAATATTTAAAGCAATAGTGGCTGGAAACTGCCAAAAACCTGGGGAGAGAAATGGACATCCAGATTCTTGAGGCCAAAAAGATCCCAAATAGGTTGAACCTGAATAGGGCTACACTGAAAAACATTATAATTACATTGGCAAAAGTGAAAGACAGAATTTTTGAAAGAAGCAAAGGAAAAGCTACATATCAGCGTACTCCTATAAGATTATAGGGAGATTTCTCAACAGGAATGTTCTAGGCCAGGAGAGAATGGATGATATATTCAATATATCAGCATGGGGATAGTCAACCAAAAATTCTATATTCAGAAATGAAAAAGAGATACTTTCATAAATAAACATGAGCTGAGGAAGTTAATTGCCATTAGACTTGCCTAAAAGAAATGCTAAAGGTAGTTCTTTGAGTGGAATTAAAAGAATGCTTATTAACAATCATAAAAACATAAGAGGGTAGTGAAAAAAATGATAAACATATAATCAATGTTAGATTCTATAATATGGTAGTTATGTAATTCACTTATAATTCTAGTTTGAAAGTTAAAAACATAGTAACTACAATAATGTGTTATTGGGTACACAATAGAAAAAAATACATAAACTATTACATCAATGACCTAAAAAATGTAAGCAAGAAAAGTGTAAAGTTTAGGAGTGCTATTAAAATTAAATGATCAATTTTAAATAGGGTGGTATAATTTTAATATATTTTATGTAAGCCTTATGATAACCGCAAGACAAAAATCTATGGCAAAATACACAAAAGAACATAAAAAAGAAATATACTTAAAAAAAATAAAATAAAATAAAATAAATAAAAATAAATAAAAATAAAAAAAATAAAAAATAAAAAATAAAAAAAATAAAAAAAAAAGAAATATACTGATGCCAAAAGTCTTCAAATGGCAAAAAAAAAAAAAACTAAGAATCAAGGAACAACGAATGTACAAAACTCCATAAAAAATGAACAAAGTGGTAATACTGTCATTACACATCAATAATTATTTTTTCAAGCATACTTAACAGTGTTATGTTTCAAGTATGCAATATAATTCAACAGTTCTATACCTTTCTTTGTGCTCATCAAGGTAACTGTATTCTTAATGCTGTTTATGTTTCACCCATTCCCCATCCACCTCTCTGACAACCACTAATTGTCCATATTAAAGAGTTTGTTTCCTTGTTTGTCTCTTTCTTTGTTTTGCTTCCTGAATTCCACATGAGTGAAATTATATGGTATTTTAATTTTTTAAATTTTTTCTGACTGATTTATTTCACTTAACATATACTCTCTAGGTCCATACTTATTGTTGCAACTGGCAAAATTCCATTCATTTTTGAGGCTGAGTAATATTTATCCATTCAGCTATCAATAGAAATTTTGATTGCATCCATGTTTTGGCTATTACAAATAATGCTGCAATAAACATAAGGGCATATAACTTTTTGAATTAGTGCTTTTGTTTCTTGTGGGCAAATACCTAATAGTGGAATTAATAGATAATTCATAATTCAATTTAAAAAATTTTGAGGAACCTATGTACTGTTTTCCACAGAGCATGCACCAATTTACATTCCCACTAAAAGTTCATGAAAGTTCTCTTTTCTCCATATCCTTACCAACATTTGTTATTTCTTGTTGTTTTTTTTAATTTCAGCCATTATCACAGACATAAAAGGAAATCTCATTTTGGTTATATTTGCATTTCCCTGCTGATTAGTGATATTGAGCATCTTTCCATGTGTCTGTTGGCCATCTGCATGTGTTCTTTGGAAAAATGTCTATTCAGATCCTCTGCCAATTTTTTAATTTAGGAACTTTTTGGTGTTGAGTTGTATATGTTCTTTAAATTTTTTAATATTAACCCCATATCAGATATATCACTGGCAAATATCTTCTGCCATTCAGTAGATTGCCTTTTCATTTTGTCATTGGTTTCATTCACTGTGCAAAAGTTTGGCTTTTGGTGTAATCCTAATAGTTTAATTTTGCGTCTGTAACCTTTGCTAGGGGACACATATGTAGAAAAATTTTTCTGCAGCCAATGTGAAAAAAATTGCTGCCTATGTTTTCTTCTAGGATTTTTATTGTTTCAGGTCTCATATTTAGGACTTTTGTCCATTTTGAGTTTATTTTTATGTATGATATAAAAAAGTGATCCAGTTTCATTCTTCTGCATGTAGCTGTCCAGTTTTCCCAAAACCATTTATTGAAGAGATTGTCTTTTTTCCTATTGGATATTCTTGCCTGTTTGTTTTAGATTAGTAGACCATAAAAACATTGATTTATTTCTGGATTGTATTCTGTTCCATTGTTCTATGTATCTATTTTTGTCAGTACCATACTGCTTTGATTACTACAGCATAATAGTATACCTTGAATTTTTTATCTTGATACTTCCAGCTTTGTGTTTCTCAAGACTGCCTTGGTTATTTGAGGTCTTTTGTGCTTCCACACAAATTTTACAATTATTGGCTCTAGGTCTATGAAAAATGTTCCTGGTATTTTGATAGGGTTTGAATTGAATCTATAAATCATGTTAGATAGTATGGATAATTTAACAGTATTTGTTCTCCCAAGTAATGAGCATGGAATATCTTTTCTTTTGTATAATCTGTAATTACTTTTATCAATGACTTATAGTTTACAATGCACAGGCTCTTCACTACCTTGGTTAAGTTAATTCTTAAGTATTTTATTATTTTGGGTGCAATAATAAGAGATTATTTTCTTAATTTCTGTTTCTGCTATGTCATTATAAGTTTACAGAAATACAACACATTTCTGCATATTAATTGTCTTCTGCGATATTACTGAATTAATTTGTTCTACTAGTTATTTTGGTGGAGTCTATAGGATTTTCTCTATATATAGTATTATGTCATCAATGAATAGTGAAAGCTTTGCATCTTCCTTACCAATTTGGGTGCCTTTATTTCTTATACTTGTCTGATTACTGCACTTAAGACTTGCAGGTTACTGTGTTGAATAAATGCGGGGAGAGTAAACATCCTTTTCTTGCCTTTGATCTTAGAAGTTATGGTCTACTCTCTCAGCTGTGGGTTTTCATATATGGCCTTTATTATGTTGAAGTATGTTACCTCTAAACCCACTTTGTTGAGAGTTTTTATCATGAACGAATGTTGTATGTTGTGAAATGCTTTTTCTGTATCTATTGAGAAGATTATGTGGTATTTATCCTTCTTTTGTTAACGTGATCTATCAGTTTGATTTATTTGCAAATAATGAACTACCCTTACTTTCCTGGAATAAAGGAAAGTACTTTTCCTGCCACTTGATTTTGATGACTGTTTTTTTTAATGTCTTGTTAGATTCCATTCGATAATATTTTGATGAGGATTTTTGCATCTATGTTCATCAGAGATATTGGACTATAGATTTGGGGGTTTTTTTGCTAGTGTCTATCTGGTTTTGGAATCAGGGTAAAGCTGGCCTCATAGAATAAACTTGGAAGCTTTCTTTCCTCTTATATTTTTTTGGAATACTTCAGGAATAGTTATTAACTCTTCTGCAAATGTTTGGTAGACGTGGATGGAAATGGAGGGTATTATGTTAAGTGAAATAAGTCAATCAGAGAAGGACAAACATTAAATGGTCTCATTTATTTGGGGAATATGAGAATTAGTGAAAGGGAATAAAGGGAAAGGAGAGAAAATGAATGAAAATAACAGTGAGGGTTGACAAAACATGAGAGACACCTAACTCTGGGAAACGAACAATGGGTAGTGGAAAGGGAGGTGGGCAGGGGGTTGGGGTGACTGGGTGATGGGCATGGGGGGGGTACTTGGTGGGATGAGCACTGGGTGTTATGCTATATGTTGGCAAATTGAACTCCAATTTTAAAAAAATATTTACGGACAGGCTTTTTCCAGTGAGCTTCCCCACAGCTGTTAGAGATTTGTGTGTTCGCAAGGAACGATGTGTTTACATGACGACCATAGGAAAGTGACTTTACAGTAAGACTGCAGCTGCAGGTCAGCCCCCTGATCACAAGGAGGCACTTACTAATATTTTCGAGGAGAAATAATTTATGATCACTTTTTAACTCAGCATATGATTGCAAAGCTTTATTTAAAATATCTTTTACTATCAAAGCAAAAGGTTGCCTGTTTTTTGCTCATTTCAAGATTGTAGTAAATATCCCTGAACATTCCCTTTATTCCATCTTGCTGATTATTTCACAGGGAGGTGCTGCCAGAGGCTTAGATAGATCTTGTCCAAACACTTCTCAGATCAGTGAATGCCAATGTACATTTCCACAAGCAGAAAGCACAATGACCCCTGTTACCAGTCTCTCATAAGAAGACCTCTTACTGCCTTGAAGTTTTCAGTGACTTGACAAGTGAAAAATTTTATGTCATTTCATCTTCACTATTACTGGATTTGACCCTTGTTTTGTATTTATTACCCATCTGCATTTCTTATTTCCTCTGTAATTTGCTGGTTAATGTATTTCGATCACTTTTTGATTAGGGTCTTCATAAATACATACACATACATGTGTCTTTTAAGGTCACAGCCCTTGGCCCTAATTTGTTGCCAACACTTTCTTTTAAGATTTTCAATTTTCCATTTTGAAGAAATTTAAAATGTTTTTAAAAAATGTTTGGTAGAATTTACCTGTAAAGCCATCTGGTCTTGGAATTTTATTTGTTGGGAATTTTTTGAATATTGATTTAATTTCATTGCTAGTGATCAGCAAATTTTCTATTCAAATTTTCTATTTCATCCTGCTTCAATTTTAGACGGTTATATTTTTCTAGAAATGTATTCATTTCTTCTAGATTGTCCAATTTGTTGACATATAATTTTTCATAATACATACTTATAATCCATTGTACTCCTATGGTATCAGTTATTACTTCTCCTACTTCAAATATTGTTTAATTTGTTTGATTCCTCTCTCTTTTTGATGAGTTTGGGAAAAAGTTTAACAAATTTTGTTTATTTTTTAAAGAACTAGTTCCTGTGTTCATTGATCTGCTTTTTTTTTTCTAAGTTTCAATTTCACTTATTTCTGCTCTAATCTTTATTATTTCCTTCCCTGTACTGCCTGTGCACTTTGATTGTTCTCTTTCTAAATCCTGTAAGTGTAAAGTTAGGTTGTTTGAGATTTTTCTTCTTGAGGTAGGCCTCTATTGCTATAATCTCCCTTCTTGGAACAGCTTTAGCCACATCCCAAGATTTTGGACCACTGTGTCTTCATTGTCATTTGTATCCCTGTATTTTTTTTTCAATCCTTTTGACTTCTTGGTTGATCCATTCATTCTTTAGTAGCACGCTATTTAGCCTCCATGTGTTTATATTCTTTCCAGATGTTTTCTTGTGATTAATTTACAAGTTAAGGGCCTCACACGGTAAACAAACCCCACTGAGCCCTGCACCAGGCAGGGGGCAGAGCAGCTCCCCCAAGTGCTAACACCTGAAAATCAGCACAACAGGCCCCTCCCCCAGAAGACCAACTAGACAGACAAGTGCCAGAGGAAGTCAAGGGACTTAAAGTATACAGAATTAGAAGATAATGGCCAGTGGTTTTATGTTTTTTGTTTTGTTTTGTTTTGTTTTTTGCTTTTTGATTTGTTTGCTTCTTCTTTCTTTCTTTTTCTTCTCTTTTTTTCTTGCTTTTTTCTTTTTCTCTTCTCTTTCCTTCTTTCTCTCCTCTCTTTTTCTCCTATTCCCAATACAACTTGTTTTTGGCCACTCTGCACTGAGCAAAATGACTAGAAGGAAAAAAATCACCTCAAAAGAAAGAATCAGAAACAGTCCTCTCTCCCACAGAGTTACAAAATCTGGATTACAATTCAATGTCAGAAAGCCAATTCAGAAGCACTATTATAAAGCTACTGGTGGCTCTAGAAAAAAGCATAAAGGACTCAAGAGACTTCATGACTGCAGAATTTAGATCTAATCAGGCAGAAATGAAAAATCAATTGAATGAGATGCAATCCAAACTAGAAGTCCTAACGATGAGGGTTAATGAGGTGGAAGAACGAGTGAGTGACATAGAAGACAAGTGAATGGCAAAGAGGGAAACTGAGGAAAACAGAGACAAACAATTAAAACACCATGAGGATAGATTAAGGGAAATAAACGACAGCCTGAGGAAGAAAAATCTACGTTTAATTGGGGTTCCCGAGGGCACCGAAAGGGACAGAGGTCCAGAATATGTATTTGAACAAATCCTAGCTGAAAACTTTCCTAATCTCCGAAGGGAAACAGGCATTCAGATCCAGGAAAAGAGAGATCCCCCCCTAAAATCAATAAAACCGTTCAACACCTCGACATTTAATAGTTAAGATTGCAAATTCCAAAGATAAAGAGAAGATCCTTAAAGCAGCAGGAGACAATAAATCCCTGAATTTTATAAGGGGGAAGTATGAGGGTAACAGAGACCTCTCCACAGAGACCTGGCAGGACAGAAAGGGATGGCAGGATATATTCAGGGTCCTAAATGAGAAAAACATGCAACCAAGAATACTTTATCCAGCAAATCTCTCATTCAGAATTGAAGGAGAGATAAAGAGCTTCCAAGACAGGCAGGAACTGAAAGAATATGTGACCTGCAAACCACCTCTGCAAGAAATTTTAAGGAGGACTCTTAAAATTCCCCTTTAGGAAGAAGTCCAGTGGAAAAATCCACAAAAACAAGGACTGAATAGATATCATGATGACACTAAACTCATATCGTTCAATAGTAACTCTGAACGTGAACGGGCTTAATGACCCCATCAAAAGGCGCAGGGTTTCAGACTGGATAAAAAAGCAGGACCCATCTATTTGCTGTCTACAAGAGACTCATTTTAGACAGAAGGACACCTACAGCCTGAAAATAAAAGGTTGGAGAACCATTTACCATTTAAAGGGTCCTCAAAAGAAAGCAGGGGTAGCCTCCTTATAGCAGATAAACTAAAATTTACACCGAAGACTGTAGTGAGAGATGAAGAGGGACACTGTATCATCCTTAAAGGATCTATCCAACAAGAGGACTTAACAAACCTCAATATATATGCCCTGAATGTGGGAGCTCCCAAGTATATCAATCAGCTAATAAACAAAGTGAAGAAATACTTAGATAATAATACACTTATACTTGGTGACTTGAATCTAGCTCTATCTATACTCCATAGGTCTTCTAAACACAGCATCTCCAAAGAAACAAGAGCTTTAAATGATACAGTGGACCATATGGATTTCACAGATATTTACAGAACTTTACATCCAACTCAACTGAATACACATTCTTCTTAAGTGCACGTGGAACTTTCTCCAGAATAGACCACATACTGGGTCTCAAATCGGGTCTGAACTGATACCAAAAGATTGGGATTGTCCCCAGCATATTATCAGATCATAATGCCTTGAAATAAGAACTAAATCACAACAAGAAGTTTGGAAGGACTTGAAACACGGAGAGGTTGAGGACCATCCTGCTAAAAGATGAAAGGGTCAACCAGGAAATTCAGGAAGAATTAAAAAGATTCATGGAAACTAATGAGAATGAAGATACAACCGTTCAAAATCTTTGGGATATAGCAAAAGCAGTCCTGAGGGGGGAAATACATCTCAATACAACCAGCCATCCAAAAACTGGAAAGAATTCAAATACAAAAGCTAACCTTACACCTAAAGGAGCTAGAGAAAAGACAGCAAATAGATCCTACACCCAGCAGAAGAAGAGAGTTAATAAAGACTCGAGCAGAACTCAACGAAATCAAGACCAGAAGAGCTATGGAACAGATTAACAAAACCAGGAGTTGGTTCTTTGAAAGAATTAATAAGATAGATAAACCATTAGCCAGCCTTATTAAAAAAAAGAGAGAGAAGACTCAAATTAATAAAATCATGAATGAGAAAGGAGAGATCACTACCAACACCAAGGAAATACAAACGATTTTAAAAACATATTATGAACAGCTCTACGCCAATAAATTACGCAATCTAGAAGAAATGAACACATTCCTGGAAAGCCACAAACTACCAAAACTGGAACAGGAAGAAATAGAAAACCTGAACAGGCCAATAACCAGGGAGGAAATTGAAGCAGTCATCAAAAACCTCCCAAGACACAAGAGTCCAGGGCCAGATGGCTTCCCAGGGGAATTCTATCAAACGTTTAAAGAAGAAACCATACCTATTTTACTAAAGCTGTTTGGAAAGATAGAAAGAGATGCAGTACTTCCAAATTAGTTCTATGAGGCCATCATCACCTTAATTCCGAAACCAGACAAAGACCCCACCAAAAAGGAGAATTACAGACCAATATCCCTGATGAACATGGATGCAAACATTCTCAACAAGATACTAGCCAATAGGATCCAACAACACATTAAGAAAATTATTCACCATGACCAAGTAGGATTTATCCCTGGGACACAAGGCTGGTTCAACACTCGTAAAACAATCAATGTGATTGATCCTTTCAGCAAGAGAAAAAACAAGAACCATATGATCCTCTCATTAAATGCAGAGAAAGCATTTGACAAAATACAGCATCCATTCCTGATGAAAACACTTCAGAGTGTTGGGATAGAGGGAACTTTCCTCGACATCTTAAAAGCCATCTACGAAAAGCCCACAGCAAATATCATTCTCAATGGGGAAGCACGGGGAGCCTTTCCCCTAAGATCAGGAACAAGACAGGGATGTCCACTCTCACCACTGCTATTCAACATAGTACTGGAAGTCCTCGCCTCAGCAATCAGACAACAAAAAGACATTAAGGGTATTCAAATTGACAAAGAAGAAGTCAAACTCTCCCTCTTCGCCGATCACATGATAGTCTACATAGATAACCCAAAAGCCTCCACCCCGAGATTGCTAGAACTCATACAGCAATTTGGTAGCGTGGCAGGATACAAAATCGATGCCCAGAAATCAATGGCATTTCTATACACTAACAATGAGACTGAAGAAAGAGAAATTAAGGAGTCAATCCCATTTACAATTGCACCCAAAAGCATAAGATACCTAGGAATAAACCAAACCAAAGAGGTAAAGGATCTATACCCTAAAAACTATAGAACACTTCTGAAAGAAATTGAGGAAGACACAAAGAGATGGAAAAATATTCCATGCTCATGGATTGGCAGAATTAATATTGTGAAAATGTCAGTGTTACCCAGGGCAATTTACACGTTTAATGCAATCCCTATCAAAATACCATGGACATTCTTCAGAGAGTTAGAACAAATTATTTTAAGATTTGTGTGGAAACAGAAAAGACCCCGAATAGCCAGGGGAATTTTAAAAAAGAAAACCATATCTGGGGGCATCACAATGCCAGATTTGAGGTTGTACTACAAAGCTGTGGTCCTCAAGACAGTGTGGTACTGGCACAAAAACAGACACATAGATCAATGGAACAGAATAGAGAACCCAGAAGTGGACCCTCAACTTTATGGTCGACTAATTTTCAATAAAGGAGGAAAGACTATCCATTGGAAGAAAGACAGTCTCTTCAATAAATGGTGCTGGGAAAATTGGACATCCACATGCAGAAGAATGAAACTAGACCACGCTCTTTCACCATAAACAAAGATAAACTCAAAATAGATGAAAGATCTATATGTGAGACAAGATTCCATCAAAATCCTAGAGGAGAACACAGGCAACACCATTTTTGAACTTGGCCACAGTAACTTCTTGCAAGATACATCCACAAAGGCAAAAGAAACAAAAGCAAAAATGAACTATTGGGACTTCATCAAGATAAGAAGCTTCTGCACAGCAAAAGAAACAGTCAACAAAACTAAAAGACAACCTACAGAATGGGAGAAGATATTTGCAAATGATGTATCAGATAAAGGGCTAGTTTCCAAAATCTATAAAGAACTTATTAAACTCAACAACAAAGAAACAAATAGTCCAGTCGTGAAATGGGCAAAAGACATGAAGAGAAATCTCACAGAGGAAGACATAGACATGGCCAACATGCACATGAGAAAATGCTCTGCACCACTTGCCATCAGGGAAATACAAATCAAAAGCACAATGAGATACCACCTCACACCAGTGAGAATGGGGAAAATTAACAAGGCAGGAAACCACAAATGTTGGAGAGGATTCGGAGAAAAGGGAACCCTCTTACACATTTGGTGGGAATGTGAACTGGTGCAGCCACTCTGGAAAACTGTGTGGAGGTTCCTCAAAGAGTTAAAAATAGACCTGACCTACGACCCAGCAATTGCACTGTTGGGGATTTACCCCAAATATTCAGATGCAATGAAACGCCGGGACACCTGCACCCCGATGTTTATAGCAGCAATGTCCACAATAGCCAAACTGTGGAAGGAGCCTCAGTGTCCATCGAAAGATGAATGGATAAAGAAGATGTGGTTTATGTATACAATGGAATATTACTCAGCCATTAGAAACGACAAATACCCACCATTTGCTTCAACGTGGATGGAACTGGAGGGTATTATGCTGAGTGAAATAAGTCAGTCGGAGAAGGACAAACAGTGTATGTTCTCATTCATTTGGGGAATATGAATAATAGTGAAAGGGAATATAAAGGAAGGGAGAAGAAATGTTGGGAAATATCAGGAAGGGAGACAGAACATAAAGACTCCTAACTCGGGGAAACGAACTAGGGGTGGTGGAGGGGGAGGAGGGCGGGTGTTGGAGGGGAATGGGTGACGGGCACTGAGGTGGACACTTGACGGGATGAGCACTGGGTGTTTTTCTGTATGTTGGTAAATTGAACACCAATAAAAATTAATTAAAAAAAAAAAAAGAAACGACAAATAGCCACCATTTGCTTCAACGTGGATGGAACTGGAGGATATTATGCTGAGTGAAGTGAGTCAATCGGAGAAGGACAAACAGTGTATGTTCTCATTCATTTGGGGAATATAAATATTAGTGAAAGGGAATATAAGGGAAGGGAGAAGAAATGTGTGGGAAATATCAGAAAGGGAGACAGAACATAAAGATTCCTAACTCTGGGAAATGAACTAGGGGTGGTGGAAGGGGAGGAGGGCTGGGGGTGGGGGTGAATGGTTGACGGGCACTGAGGGGGACACTTGACGGGATGAGCACTGGGTGTTATTCTGCATGTTGGTAAATTGAACACCAATAAAAAATTAATTTATTAAAAAAAACAAATCAAAACTATGATGAGATATCACCTCATACCTGTCAGAATGGCGATAATTAACAATGCAAGAAACAACAGGTTTCTTTGTGGCGAAAAGAAACCTTCTTGGATTATTGGGAATGCAAACTGGTGTAGCCACTCTGTAAGACAGTATGAAAGTTCCTCAAAAAGTTAAAAATAAAACTACCCTATGATTCAACAATTGTACTACTAGATATTTACCCAAATGATTTAAAAAATATGGATTCAATGGGACACATGCACCCAATGTTTATTGCAGCATTATCAACAATAACCAAATTATGGAAAAAGCCAAAATGTCCATTGACTGATGAATGGATAAAGATAAAGATCTTTCTCCAGTGGAGAGCATCTCCACTTGCTATGCTCATTCAGTTTTCCATATGAGAGGAAGAATAACAAGAAATTTTTTCAAAGTTTATAGATAAGCAGCTTAGGCCCTTCTTGACTATTGAGTACATATATAATGTATGTATGTGGTAGATATGGTATATATGTATGTGTATATGTAATGGAATATCACTCAACCATCAAAAAGAATGAAATCTTGCAAATTACAATGACATGGATGGAGCTAGAGTATATTATGCTAAGCAAAATAAGTCAGTCAGAGAAAGACAAATACCATATGATTTCACTCATATGTGGAAATTAAGAAACAAAATAGATTAGCATATAGTAAGAAAAAAAAGAGAGGGATGTAAACCATAAGAGTCTTAACTATTCACAACAAACTGAGGGCTGATGGAGGGGAGATGGGCGGGGCTGGGCCAAATGTGTGATGGGTATTAAGGAGGGCACTTGTGTTGAGCACTGGCTGTTGTATATAAGTGATGAATCACTAAATTCTATTCCCAAAGTCAATATTATACTATATGTTAATTAAGTAGAATTTAAATTTAAAATGTGAAAAAAAGAGTTGAATTAGTTATGCCTCCTCCCCTTCCAGATTCTGAACCAACTGTAATATATACATATGAGTGAGAGGGATTAAAATATCAGGTTTAATATATCAAATGAAAAAACAAAGTTCAGAATACCATGTATAGCATGCCATAATTTATATTTAAAAACTGATACACACACATACATATTATGTTTGTAAATACTTTATTATCTCTGGAAGGACACATAGTAACTGGTAACAGTGTTTACTTTCAGAAAATGAGACTAGGGGATTGATGTCAGGGATGAGAAGAAAGAAAGGAGACTTTTTACCATATAGCCTTTTTTTACTGTTTGAATTTAGCTGAAGAATGTGGGGGTTTTTTCCCCCAGTAAACAACTTCTATATTAAAAAAATCATTTTTAAAAGAATAAAAATAGATACAAGCTTTATTGATGATAGGTCTGGACTAGAGAATGTGAGTTGGACCTGGGCCTAACATGAACTTCTACTGCAAGTAAAGACTGTGGGATTCCCCCACCCCAGAGAGATAAAGGGGTCTACAGAGTGGATGTTTACCCAGCCATGTAATGAAGGACTGCAGTCTTTCCCATGCCTACAATGAGAAATGTACTCAATAGTCAAGAAGGGCCTAGGCTGCTTATCTATAAACTTTTTAAAAAATTTCATTGTTATTCTTCCTCTCATATGGAAAACTGAGTGAGTATAGCAAGTGGAGATGGACAGAAATTTTCTTCCAAATATTTCTGATAGATGCAAATCCTTTTGTTTTTTTTTGTTTTTGTTTTTTAATAAATTTATTTTTTATTGGTGTTCAATTTGCCAACATATAGAATAACAGCCAGTGTTCCCATCAAGTGCCCCCCTCAGTGCCCGTCACCCAGTCACCCCCAACCCCTGCCCACCTCCCCTCCCACCACCCCTAGTTTGTTTCCCAGAGTTAGGAGTCTCTTATGTTCTGTCTCCCTTTCTGATATTTCCCACTCATTTTTTTCTCCTTTCCCCTTTATTCCTTTTCACTATTTTTTATATACCCCAAATGAATGAGACCACATAATGTTTGTCCTTCTCTGATTATTTCACTCAGCATAATACCCTACAGTTCCATCCACATCGAAGCAAATGGTGGGTATTCGTCGTTTCTAATGGCTGAATAATATTCCATTGTATACATATACCACACATCTTCCTTATCTATTCATCGTTCGATGGACACTGAGGCTCCTTCCACAGTTTGGCTATTGTGGACATTGCTGTTATAAACATCAGGGTGCAGGTGTCCCGTCGTTTCACTGCATCTGTATCTTTGGGGTAAATCCCCAGCAGTGAGCAAGTCCTTTTCTTTCTTCTTCTTTTTTTTTTTTTTTCTTTTTAGAATCAGAACAGGCAGAGGCAGAGGATAAATCCCTTCATACCCTTGGGCATTTTTGTTCTCTTAAGCTACAGTGGTTAATACCCAAGGCTGTGGTTAACAAATAGGGCTTGGCTGCCCCCTTTGGGGGAGACTATTAGTATTTTATGAATGTCTTGCTCCCATCTGTGTAAGTTTTGTTTTTGGCCCTAGAAGACTTTGAAAGAAGTAGGAATAGAACATTAAATAAATTAACTCCAAAGCTATATTACATCCCAAGCTGAGAATTCACTCACTATTTTATCCCCAATTTACAATTATGTCAAGCCACATTATTTGCTATAGCTTACAAAGGTTACATAATGAGCCTCAAAAATAGCATTAAATATCAAATAATACAATGTCAACAACATAATAAAAATACCTTGATTTGAACTATATGAAACCATTTGACTCCAAGGGAGAAATGAATGCTCCAAATTAAATTAAATTCTGCCATTCCCAATTTCTTGTTTTTCTCATTTTAGCCATATAGATCTCACAAAGATGTTTGTATAGACAGGGATTCCTTCAGCAGCTGCAGCCTGGACTGTTTTCCTCTTGATTGGATGTAGTTCCTTCACAACTTCAGGAGCTGAATTAATATAATCTATAACTGCATTTCATACATTTTTTAGTCCACAGGGACAACAGCCTCACATCCAAAAAATTAGAAAGCACACTAATCCCCAGCTATTAGAACAGATATCCCAAGCAAATTTATGTCCCTAGGCTTAGTACATTAGGTAATACAGACCCACATTGCTGTTATCAGTCAAATATCTGAGCAAAGACTTAGTGGTATCAAAAGGAATAAAAGTTGACAGAGAAAACATGGAAGACAAGAGAATATTTTCTTGGTTTCACCCCCAGCAGGATCCCAGTCTGTGCTGGTAGTCGGGACTCCATAACCTGTGAACTTAAACTAATTTGAAATATATTTCCCAAGTGGTTAATTGTAATGTTGTGAGTCTCAGCCCCAAAGTTGCAGAAGTCCAAGGCCTGTTTGTTGCTGCTTAATGGAGCTTCTATTAGAAACCCAATGAGAAAGCACTAGCTTTTGCCAAATGCTTCTCTCCAAAACCTTGTGTATTTTTCAAACTTGCTTTCCTAAGCTTAGTTTAACCTTCACCAATGCCTTTAATAATGGAACATATATGGCCCATTCCACTACCTATTTTTGTGCTGCAGTAGGGCTCACCTTTTCTGCACAGAACTTTCATAGGACCAGCCAAAAAACAGTATAAAGTTAAAAACATAAAACTAACAAATATCTATTATATTTCTATCTACCAATGCCAGCACTTAAAACACCAATAAGTGTATTGATCACCAAACACTAAGTTTAATCAATGCTAAGACACCATAAAAGATGAGCCCACCAGTTCCCATAAAGAAGTAAAACCTATTTTCAGCCTTTCTTATTTCTAGCAAGTGCCTTGCCCACTTCATAATCTGGAGCTTGGAAGTACCCTAAGAATCTAATCTAAAGCCTAATCTAAAATTTTTTAGACTCTCTCTTCACATAAGAAATAAATCTGTATCTTAGTCTGATTCTAGATTTTTGCTCTTTCATTTTGTTTTCCTAGACAGAACTGCCAACGCTTGCTATACTCAGCATTCACGCTGTGACTAGAAGAGAAGTTGGCTTAATCCTCCATTGGCCTGGCAAAGCCCAATTGTGGTAAAGTTTGCTTGTACAGCCTGCATCTGTTAAAACCCACTCCATGTCTACAGGCATCAGCCAGAGCTACAGCAGACAACAGAGACCCTAATGCCATTGATGGCCAACTTTTATTTGTCCATTTGGAGTTTTATTTCCAAATGCTTGCCTTTCTATCAATTTTTCTAGGTTTCTTAGCTTATGCTTATATATTAAAACGCAAAGTAATTACCCTCTTGATTTTGAACCAAGTTGAACCATACATGAAAGAAACAGGGAGCAAAATGTTAGCCTTACTTTAATTCAACTTGGAAAGGAGACCAAAATGGGATTCCTGCTCCTCTCCAAATTAGACTTTTGAAGTCACCTGGGGAGAGAATTGAAGTTGCAAAGACACACACTCAGACAGTCACATATCTCAGGAAGCTTCACACTTTAATGAATACAGAGAATTCAACTCCCCAAAAGAATGAGGCAAGATGTGTTCAGCTACCTTTAATCTATTACCACCACCCAAGATGAAAATAAGGGCTACTGGATATCAGACTTTACATTTCTCACTTATTAGACAAATCAATCATTCTCCTGTGGAGAAGTAGTTAAAAGTTTGGAGAGAAGGGCAAAAGGTTTTATACAAAAATGTCTGAGAGGGTGGAACTTCCTTTCTTTCTTTTTTTTTTTCCTGACAATTGTGCAAAAAGGGAGAAAACTGTTCTTACAAATTAGAAAGCAGTCAAGACCTTTTGTGTTTACAGATTTTACAAATAGTATCACATATTTGGCAAATTTCAAGATGATCTCTAAAATGTTTTTAACCAAATCATAGACATACATATGGAAATCATCATCAAGTTTGATGAAGTACACAGGGTTTTGCTTCTACTTGATGAATGACCATGCCACTTCTCTTGGAGCCATCATCTTTGGCATATTCCACCTGTTTGCCTACTAGGCTGTCTACTACCTCTCCTGCTCCCTCTCTGCAGGAGGAGAATCATTGGAATCTGGAAGCATGCTTAGGTCATCGTCTTTATAATACAGGATCTTTCTCATAGGTAATGTAAAACCATATGTTCATGACAGGTGCCTGAGCTAAGACCATCCCCCTCCATTCATTTTTGGAACCTTCCTCTGTCTCAAAAATATGTTCCACTGCTTTGCCAATCATAATTTCTGTGTGTATCACTGATTCTAGAGGATGCAACTCTATTAGGAAGGACTTCAAGTGATGACACTCTTTCATCTCTGTGAAGTTCTAATCCATATACACAGTCAAATCCATCATATTTGATAAGATACAAAGAGGGATTTACAAGTACCTGATCCAGAACAGTTCCCTTCCACTCTTAGAGGTTCATTTCCATCTTTCCATCCATGCCGAATTCTGCAGCCCACAATGTTCCTTTGAGGCTGGGAGGTGGGCCTGCTCTTAAGCTTCTTGTGTGCAGCCTCTCTCTTCATCATGGTAACAGACACACTGGTATGTTCCATGCCTGTCCTGCACTGCTGCCCTGCAACCGCCTTTCCAAATGGGGTCTTCATGACTGCGAGGAGCACAGTAGCAAGGCGGGCCAAGAAAGAAAATTAAGAAAAAATATATTCAATGCATGACACTATGAGCTTTTTCTCCTAATTAGCGCATTCTGCCCCTGCACCTACGTTTTCTCTGAGAACTATACAGGAAATCTAGAAATCAAAACATCCTGACTGCGTGCCTGCAGTAACCTTCCTCCCTAGTTCCTTCCAGCTACGCTAGAGCAAGGGAGCTGCGGTTAGGGTAAAAGAAATAGGGGGCACCCCCCCTTATTCCTCCCTCCACCGGCCAACACATTCCAGGCCAAGGGATATAGACTCCCCAAGGCCGCGCGGATCGAGGACTTTACGTGCCCTCATTGGGCACCTTGCTGCTGCCTCTGCTGTGAGCCTGTGGCCACGAAGGATCAGCAGGTGACAAGCTTTGTGCTTGTAGAGCTGGGAGGGGAGAAGGCATAGGCGGAGAGCATGTCTAAAAGGTCAGCGGGGCAAATGAAGAGGATGGAGGCTGTGTCCCAGCTACTTGGCACCTCCCAGCTAGTGGCGACCCCTCTGCTACATCTGGCTCCACCAAATGCTGTGGTCGCCTTCTTTCCGTAGCACAGCTTCCTGCCAGGAGAGAAGCCTCGCCTTCCTGCCAAACAGTGTCCGCCGGTCCAAGTCTAACACTCACCACTGCACTGGACTTAGGAGGCTTTCCTTGGCACCTGGCACACCTCTTTCCAAAGTCAGGAGCTGGGCCCCAAAACCCCTACCTGCTGAAGCCCCGCCTCTGCACTCAAAGGCTCCAGAGTCCCCACCCCCACCTTAGTGCCATTGCCTAATGTTCTTTACATCTGCCAGGAATCTGCCTATCTTTTCCCTGTGCCCTTCCAGAGTTGTTCTTTATATACAGAAATCTGATTTTCCTGTCATTTAAGAGGATTTGGCATAGGACTGGAGAAATGTACTGGGCCTGAGTCAGCCATGTTGACCCAATCTCTAGGTAGTTTTTACTGATTGGTCATTCCCAGATTTCTTGAAGATATTTTTTCCCCTTTTTCCCATTCTTCTTTTTTTTCTTTTTCATTGATTGAAAAAGAATTATATGAACAATGTGGGCATGGTGTAAAATTCAGAAAATTGACGAGGAAGAAAATGATCAACTATAAGCACATCTCTCATTCTAAAATGGCTCATAGAAAATATTAACACTTCCCATTGTCTTTATTTTCAAAAAAGATTTTATTTATTTGAGCAAGAGAGTGAGAGAGAACAAGTAGGAGGAGCAGCAGAGAGAGAGAAAGAACTAGGCTCTCTGCTGAGCTGGTAGCCCAATATAGGGCTTGATCTCAGGACCCTGGGATCAGGACCTGAGTTGAAGACAAATGCTTAGCCTGCTGAGCTACCCAGGCACTTCCATTGTCTTTAAAAAAAAAAGTTTTAATTTAAATTCCAGTTAGTTAACAAACAGTATAATATAATTTAGTAATTCAACACTCATATAAAACAACCAGTTCTCTTAATGTGAACACTTATTTAACCCATCCCCTCACCCACCTTCCTTCTGATAATCATCAATTTGTTTTCTATACAGATATTCCCATATATGTTTTATTTTGTTTTTCAAGTTTTTAAAAAAATTTCAGTTGGTTAACATACAGCACAGTGTTAGTTTCAGTTGGAGAATTCACTGGTTCATCACTTACATACAACACCCAATAGGGGCACCTGGGTGGCTCAGTCAGTTTGAGAATGTGGGACTTGATCCAGGACCCCAGGATCACGACCTGAGCCAAAGGCAGATGCTCAACCACTGAGCCACACAGGTGCCCCTCAAGCTTTTGTTTAAATTTAAAGTTTGTTAACATACAGTGTAATATTAGTTTTAGGTATAGAATTTAGTGATGCATCACTTACATACAACAACTGCACTCCTTAAAAACCATCATCCATTTAACCATCCCACCACTCTTACCTTTTCTTGTTTTCTTTGCTGTACAGAAGTTCATACTTTTATGAATTCCCAAGAGTTTATTTTTGCTTTGTTTCCATTGCCTCAGGAGACCTATCTAGGAAGAACTTACTATGGCAGATATCAAAAAGATTACTGCCTGTGTTGTCCTCTAGGATTTTTATATAAATTTATTTTTTATTGGTGTTCAATTTGCCAACATATAGAATAACACTCAGTGCTCATCCCATCAAGTGCCCATCTCAGTACCATCACCCAGTCACCCCCACCCCACACCAACATCCCTTTCTACCACCCCTAGTTCGTTTCCCAGAGTTAGGAGTCTCTCCTGTTCTGTCTCTCTTTCTGATATTTTCCACTCATTTTTTCTCCTTTCCCCTTTATTCCCTTTCACTGTTTTTTATATTCCCCAAATGAATGAGACCACATAATGTTTGTCCTTCTCCACTTGACTTATTTCACTCAGCATAATACCCTCCAGTTCCATCCACGTCGAAGCAAATGGTGGGTATTTGTCCTTTTTTTTTTTTAAGATACTAGATTATTTTATTTTTTTATAATAAAGTTATTTTTATTGGTGTTCAATTTGCCAACATACACAATAACACCCAGGGCTCATCCCGTCAAGTGCCCCCCTCAGTGCCCGTCACCCATTCACCCCCACCCCCCGCCCTCCTCCCTTTCCAACACCCCTAGTTCGTTTCCCAGAGTTAGGAGTCTTTTTTTTTTTCCTTTCCTTTTTTTTAATAAATTAATTTTTTTAATAAATTAATTTTTATTGGTGTTCACTTTGCCAACATACAGAATAACACCCAGTGCTCATCCCGTCAAGTGTCCCCCTCAGTGCCCGTCACCCACTCACCCCCACCCCCCGCCCTCCTCCCCTTCCACCACCCCTAGTTCATTTCCCAGAGTTAGGAGTCTTTATGTTTTGTCTCCCTTTCTGATATTTCCCACCCATTTCTTCTCCCTTCCCTTATATTCCCTTTCACTATTATTTATATTCCCCAAATGAATGAGAACATATAATGTTTGTCCTTCTCCAATTGACTTATTTCACTCAGCATAATACCCTCCAGTTCTATCCACGTTGAAGCAAAAAGTGGGTATTTGTCGTTTCTAAAGGCTGAGTAATATTCCATTGTATACATAAACCACATCTTCTTTATCCATTCATCTTTCGATGGACACTGAGGCTCCTTCCATAGTTTGGCTATTGTGGACATTGCTGCTATAAACATCGGGGTGCAGGTGTCCCATCGTTTCACTGCATCTGTATCTTTGGGGTAATTCCCCAGCAGTGCAATTGCTGGGTCGTAGGGCAGATCTATTTTTAACTCTTTGAGGAACCTCCACACAGTTTTCCAGAGTGGCTGCACCAGTTCACATTCCCACCAACAGTGTAAGAGGGTTACCTTATCTCCGCATCCTCTCCAACATTTGTGGTTTCCTGCCTTGTTAATTTTCCCCATTCTCACTGGGGTGAGGTGGTATCTCATTGTGGTTTTGATTTGTATTTCCCTGATGGACAGTGATGCGGAGCATTTTCTCATGTGCTTCTTGGCCGTGTCTATGTCTTCCTCTGTGAGATTTCTCTTCATGTCTTTTGCCCATTTCACGACTGGACTGTTTGTTTCTTTGGTGTTGAGTTTAATAAGTTCTTTATAGATTTTGGAAACTAGCCCTTTATCTGATACATCATTTGCAAATATCTTCTCCCATTCTGTAGGTTGTCTTTTAGTTTTGTTGACTGTATCCTTTGCTGTGCAAAAGCTTCTTATCTTGATGAAGTCCCAATAGTTCATTTTTGCTTTTGTTTCTTTTGCCTTCCTGGATGTATCTTGCAAGAAGTTACTGTAGCAGAGTTCAAAAAGGGTGTTGCCTGTGTTCTCCCCTAGGATTTTGATGGAATCTTGTTTCACATTTAGATCTTTCATCCATTTTGAGTTTATCTCTGTGTATGGTGAAAGAGCGTGGTCTAGTTTCATTCTTCTGCATGTGGATGTCCAATTTTCCCAGCACCATTTATTGAAGACAGTGTATTTCTTCCAGTGGATAGTATTTCCTCCTTTGTTGAATATTAGTTGACCATAAAGTTGAGGGTCCACTTATGGATTCTCTCTTCTGTTCCATTGATCTATGTGTCTGTTTTTGTGCCAGTACCACACTGTCTTGATGACCACAGCTTTGTAGTACAACCTGAAATCTGGCATTGTTATGCCCCCAGCTATGGTTTTCTTTTTTAATATTCCCCTGGCATTCGGGGTCTTTTCTGATTCCACATGAATCTTCAGATGATTTGTTCCAACTCTCTGAAGAAAGTCCATGGCAATTTGATAGGGATTGAATTAAATGTGTAAATTACCCTAGGTAGCATTGCCATTTTCCGTATATTAATTCTAACAGTCAATGAGCATGGAATATTTTTCCATCTCTTTGTGTCTTCCTCAGTTTCTTTCAGAAGTGTTCTATAGTTTTTAGGGTATAGATCCTTTACCTCTTTGGTCAGGTTTATTCCTAGGTATCTTATGCTTTTGGGTGCAATTGTAAATGGGATTTACTCCTAAATTTCTCTTTCTTCAGTCTCATTGTTGGTGTATAGAACTGCCACTGACTTCTGGGCATTGATTTTGTATCCTGCCACACTGCCAAATTGCTGTATGAATTCTAGCAATCGTGGGGTGGAGTCTTTTGGGTTTTCTATGTACAGCATCATGCCATCTGCAAAGAGGGAGAGTTTGACTTCTTCTTTGCCAATTTGAATGCCTTTTATTTCTTTTTGTTGCCTGATTGCTGAGGCTAGGACTTCCAGTACTATGTTGAATAGCAGTGGTGAGAGTGGACATCCCTGTCTTGTTCCTGATCTTAGGGGAAAGGCTCCCAGTGTTTCCCCATTGAGAATGATATTTGCTGTGGGCTTTCCGTAGATGGCTTTTAAGATGCTGAGGAATTTTCCCTCTATCCCTACACTCTGAAGAGTTTTGATCAGGAATGGATGCTGTCTTTTTTCCAATGCTTTCTCTGCATGTATTGAGAGGATCATATGGTTCTTGTTTTTTCTCTTGCTGAAAGGATCAATCACATTGATTGCCTTACAAGTTTTGAACCAACCTTGCAGCCCAGGATAAATCCCACTTGGTGAGGATGAATAATCTTTTTAATGTATTGTTGGATCCTATTGGATAGTATCTTGTTGAGAATTTTTGCATCTGTGTTCCTCAGGGTTATTGGTCTATAATTCTCCTTTTTGGTGGGGTCTTTGTCTGGTTTTGGATTTAAGGTGATGCTGACCTCATCAAATGAGTTTGGGAGTATTCTGTCCCTTTCCATCTTTTCGAACAGCTTTAGTAGAATAGGTATTGTTTCTTCTTTAAAGGTTTGATAGAATTTCCCATAGGTAGCCATCTGGCCATGGACTTTTGTGTCTTGGGAGGTTGTTGATGACTGCTTCAATTTTTTCCCTGGTTATTGACCTGTTCAGGTTTTCTATTTCTTCCTGTTCCAGTTTTGGTAGTTTGTGGTTTTCCAGAAATGCTCCCATTTCCTCTAGGTTGCCTAATTTATTGGCATATAGCTGCTTTTAATATGTTTTTAAAATCATTTGTATTTCCTTGGTATTGGTTGTGCTCTCTCTTCTTTCATTCAGGATTTTATTAATCTGAGTCTTTTCTCTTTTGTTTATAATAAGGCTGTATAATGGTTTATTTATCTTATTAATTCTTTCAAGAAACCATCTCCTGGTTTTGTTGATCTGTTCTACAGTTCTTCTAGTCTCTATTTTATTGAGTTCTGCTCGAATCTTTACTATCTCTCTTCCTCTGCTTGGTGTAGGTTTTATTTGATGTCCTTTCTCCAGTTCCTTTAGGTGTGAGGTTAGCTTGTGTATCTGAGGTTTTTTTTCTCCAATTTTTGGAGGGATTTTTGTATTGCGATGTATTTACTCCTGGGGTTGCTTTTGCTGTATCCAAAGATTTTGAATGGCTGTATCCTCATTTTCATTAGTTTCCAAGAATCCCTAATTTTTAATTCTTCTATAATTTCCTGTTTGACCCATTCACCTATTAGTAGAATGCTCTTTAACCTCCACATGTGTTTCTTCCACATTTCTTCTTGTGATTGAGTTTTAGTTTCAAAGCATTGTGGTCTGATAATATGGAGGGGACATTCCCAATTTTTGATATCAGATTAAAACTCATTTGTGAGCCAGTATGTGGTCTATTCTGGAGAAAGTTCCATGTGGACTTGAGAAGAATATGTATTCAGTTATGCCCGGATGGAAAGTTCAGTATATATCTGCAAAATCCATCTGGTCCAGTGTATCATGTAAAGCTCTTGTGTCTTTGGAGATGTGGTGCTTAGAAAATCCGTCATTTGCAGAAAGTGTTCTGTTCAAGTCTTCTACTATTAGTGTATTATTATGGAAGTATGTCTTTACCTCATTATTGATTAATTGATATAATTTGCAGCTCCCACATTAGAGGCATAAATATTCATGATTGTTAGGCCTTCTTGTTGGATAGACCCTTTAAGTATGATATAGTGTCCCTCTGCATCTCTTACTATAGTCTTTGGGATAAACTTTAATTTATCTGATATGAGGATTGCTACTCCTGCTTTCTTTGGGGGACCATTTGAAGGGTAAGTTTTCTCCAAACTTTCATTTTCAGTCTGGAGGTGTCCTTAGGTCTAAAATGAGTCTCTTGTAGACAGCAAGTAGATGGGTCTTGCTCTTTTATCCAGTCTCAAACCCTGTGTCTTTTGCTGATATGATCAATCACATTGATTGCTCTATGAGTGTTGAACCAACCTTGCATCCCGGGGATAAATCCCACTTGGTCATGGTGAATAATCTTCTTAAGGTATTGTTGGATCCCGCTGGCTAGTATCTTGTTGAGAATTTTTCCATCCATATTCATCAGGGATATTGGTCTACAATTCTCCTTTTTGGTGGGGTCTTTGTCTGGTTTTGGAATTAAGGTGATGCTGGCCTCATAGAACGAGTTTGGAACTACTCCATCTCTTTCTATCTTTCCAAACAGCTTTAGTAAAATAGGTATGGTTTCTTCTTTAAACGTTTGATAGAATTCCCCTGGGAAGCCATCTGGCCCTGGACCTTTGTGTCTTGGGAGGATTTTGATAACTGCTTCCATTTCCTCCCTGGTTATTGGCCTGTTCAGGTTTTCTATTTCTTCCTGTTCCAGTTTTGGTAGTTTGTGGTTTTCCAGAAATGCGTCCATTTCTTCTAGATTGCCTAATTTATTGGCATATAGCTGCTCATAATAAGTTTTTAAAATCGTTTTTATTTCCTTCGTACTGGTGGTGATCTCTCCTTTCTCATTCATGATTTTATTATTTTGAGTCTTTTCTCAGTTCTTTTTAATAAGGCTGGCTAATGGTTTGTCTATCTTATTAATTCTTTAAAAGAACCAACTCCTGGTTTTGTTGATCTGTTCCACAGTGCTTCCGGTCTCTATTTCATTGAGTTCTTCTCAAACCTTCATTAATTCTCTTCTTCTGCTGGGTGTCGGATGTATTGGCTGTTTTTTCTCCAGCTCCTTTAGGTGCAAGGTTAGCTTTTGTATTTGAGTTCTTTACAGTTTTTGGATGGATGCTTGTATTGCGATGTATTTCCCCCTCAGGACTGCTTTTGCTGTATCCCAGAGATTTTGAATGGTAGTATCTTCATTCTCATTAGTTTCTATGAATCTTTTTTTCTTAAAGAGGTCACTTTATTTGTTTATTTTTTTAAGATTTTATTTATTTATTCATGATAGAAAGAGTGAGAGAGAGAGAAAGAGAGAGAGACAGAGACAGAGACACAGGCAGAGATAGAAGCAGTCTCTATGCAGGGAGACTGACATGGGACTCGATCTCAGGACTCCAGGATCACACTCTGGGCCGAAGGCAGGCACTTAAACCACTGAGCCCCCTGGGCTGCCCTCCATGAATCTTTTTAATTCTTCTCTAATTTCCTGGTTTATCCTTTCATCTTTTAGCAGGATGGTCCTTAACCTCCACGTGTTTGACATCCTTCCAAACTTCTTGTGATTAACTTCTAGTTTCAAAGCATTATGGTCTGAAAATATGCAGGGGATGATCCCAATGTTTTGGTATCGGTTAAGACCTGATTTGTGACCCAGTATGTGGTCTATTCTGAAGAAAGTCTATGAAGGTCTATTCTGAAGAAAGTTCCATGTGCACTTGAGAAGAATGTGTATTCAGGTGCATTTGGATGTCAAGTTCTGTAAATATCTGTGAAATCTTCTATCATTTAAAGCTCTTGTTTCTTTGGAGATGTTGTGCTTAGAAAATCTGTCGATTGTAGAAAGCACCGTGTTCAAGTCATCAAGTATAAGTGTATTATTATCTAAGTATGTCTTAACTTTGGTTATTAACTGATTGATATACTTGGAAGCTCCCACTTTCGGGGCATAAATATTGATGATTGTTAGGTCCTCTTGTTGGCTAGATCCTTTAAGTATGATATCCTGTCCTTCTTCATCTCTTACTACAGTCTTTGGGATAAACTTTAATTTATCTGATATAAGGATGGGTACCCTGCTTTCTTTTGAGGACCATTTGAATGGTACATGGTTCTCCAACCTTTAATTTTCAGGCTGTAGGTGTCCTTAAGTCTAAAATGAGTCTCTGGGATCCCTGGGTGGTGCAGTGGTTTGGCGCCTGCCTTTGGCCCAGGGCACGATCCTGGAGACTCGGGATCGAATCCCACGTTGGGCTCCCGGTGCATGGAGCCTGCTTCTCCCTCTGCCTATGTCTCTGCCTCTCTCTCTGTGTGTGACTATCATAAATAAATAAAAATTAAAAATAAAATAAATAAAATAAAATGAGTCTCTTGTAGACAGCAAATAGATGGGTCTTGCCTTTTTTTCCAGTCTGAAACCCTGCACCTTTTGATGGGCTCATTAAGCCCTTTCACATTCATAGTTAGTATTGAAAGATATGAATTTAGTGTCATCATGATACCTATTCAGTTCCTGTTTTTGTGGATTGCTCCCTTGGACTTCTTCTTTCTATTACAGAATCCCCCTTAGTATTTCTTGCAGAGCTGGCTTGGTGGTCACATATTCTTGCAGTTTCTGCCTATCATGGAAGCTCTTTTTCTCTTCTTCTATTCTGAATGAGAGCCTTACTGGATAAAGTATTCTTGGCTGCATGTTCTTCTCATTTAGGACCCTGAATATATCCTGCCAGTCCTATCTGGCCTGACACTTCTCTGTGGAGAGGTTTGCTGTTAATCTAATATTTCTCCCCATAAGTTAGAGATTTCTTGTCTCTTGCTGCCTTAAGGATCTTCTCTTTATCTTCGGAATTTGCAAGCTTCACTATTAAATGTCGAGGTGTTGAGAGGTTTTTATTGATTTTAGGGGGAGATCGCTCTATGTCCTGGATCTCAAAGCCTGTTCCCTTCCCAAGTTAGGAAAGTTCTCAGCTATGATTTGTTCAAATACATATTCTGGACCTCTGTCCCTTTCGGCGCCCTCGGGAACCCCAATTAAACGTAGATCTTTTTCCTTCTGAGGCTGTCATTTATTTCCCTTAACCTATCCTCATGATCTTTTAATGGTTTTCTCTTTTTTCCTCAGCTTCTTTCCTTGCCATCAACTTGTCTTCTATGTCGCTCAGTCTTTCTTCTACCTCATTAACCCTCATCGTTAGGACCTCTAGTTTGGATTGTATCTCATTTAATTGATTTTTAATTTCTGCCTGATTAGCTCTAAATTCTGCAGTCATGAAGTCTCTTGAGTCCTTTATGCTTTTTTTCTAGAGCCACCACTAGCTTTTTAATTGTGCTTCTGAATCGGCTTTCTGACATTGAATTGTAATCCAAATTTTGTAACTCTGTGGGAGAGAGGACTGTTTCTGATTCTTTCTTTTGAGGCAAGGTTTTCCTTCTAGTCATTTTGCTCAGTGCAGAGTGGCCAAAACCAACTTGTTCTGGAAAAAGGAGAAAAAGAGAGAGGATATAAAAGAAAAAAAAAGACGAAAAAATAATAAAAAAGGGGATGGGGGAGTGAACAGAAAACCAAAAACAAGGGGAGTATCCTCTGATTCTATGTACTGTAAATCCCTCAACTTCCCCTGGAACTTTCCAGTGCTGCTTGGTCAATAACTTGCTTTCCCCCCTGTCCTTCTAGCTGGTCTTCTCTGGGAGGGACCTGCTGTGCTGATTCTCAGGTGTGAGCACCTGGGGGAGCTGCTCAGCCCCCTGCCTGGTGCCGGGTTCAGTGGGAGTTGTTTATCCTGTTTATCCTGTGAGGCCACTGTGAGGCTCAGTGGGGGTTGTTTATCCTGTGAGGCCCCAGGAGGAACAACAACAGTGACGGCAGCCAGCTCTCCAGTCCTGAGTCAGCTCCCGCTGTGACTACCGCAGCTCTCAGTCTGCAGGAGCCTGGATGCTCCAGGGGCGGGGGCCACCAATCTGCACAGCTTGGGGCCACCCAGCGGCAGGAGTGTCCTTGCTGTTCTGAGCCCTCCCGGCCTCTGCCTGTCCCCGGGAGGAGCGCCAGATCTTGGACTGTGTCCCCCAGCACCCTGGGCTCCGGGGCTTGCGCCACTGGAATGACGCTCCTGGGGCTGCGCAGCCCACTCCATGTGGAGCCGCGCTTGAGCTGCTGCCCGAGCTGCTCCCGGGCTCCACCGGGCTCGGGCTCCAGGCCTTTAGGGCCCTCGGCCTGCGGTGTGTGGCGCTCTCTCCCCCAGGTCGCAGGTCCTCTGTTAGTGCCCCTGGAAGTCAGCCCCTCCTGGGATCCTGCTCCAACTCCCTGCGAGCGCCTTCCCGTTGGGGAAGATTGGTGAAGCTCCTGCCTCTCCAGGTCGGGGCTTTCCTGTCCTGGGGGCACTCGCCTGGGGGCCTTAGCCTGGCTCCTCGCAGGGCCCCTCCCCCTTGGATGCTTTTTTATGTCTTTATTTTTTTTCCGTCTTCCTACCTTGATAGATGTGCGAACTCTTCTCACTGTAGCATTCCATCTGTTCTCTCTTTAAATCTCAGACCAAATTCGTAGGTTTTCAGGATGATTTGAAAGTTATCTAGGTAATTTGGTGGGGACAGGTGACTTGGGGACCCTACTCTTCCGCCATCTTGACACCCTCCCCTCCCTGCTTCTTTTGATGGGATCATTTAGCCCCTTCATGATTAGATTAACTATTGGAAAATATGAATTTAGCATCATTGTAATACCTCTTCAGTCTTTGTTTTGTGGATTATTTCTTTGGCTTCCACTTTCTTTAATAGGGTCCCCCTTAATATTCTTGCAGAGTTGGTTTGGTGGCCACATTCTTTCAGTTTCTGCCTATTTTGGAAGCTCTTTATCTCTCCTTCTATTCTGAGAGCTTTGCTGGGTATTGTATCCTTGGCTGCACTTCTTCTCATTTAGGACCCTCAATATATCCTGCCAGCCATTTCTGGCTTGTTAGGTCTCTGTGGGGACGTCTGCTGTTCATCTAATATTTCTCCCATTATAATTAGGAATCTTTGTCTCTTGCTGCTTTAAGGATTTTCTCTTTATCTTTGGAATTTGCAAATTTCACTATTAAATGTCGAGGTGTTGAATGGTTTTTATTGATTTAGGGGGGACCTCTCTATCTCCTGGATCTGAATGCCTGTTTCTGCCTCTGTGTCCATCAAAAGATGAATGGATCAAGAAGATGTAGCATATGTATACAATGCAACATCATTCAGCCATTAGAAACAACAAATACCCACCATTTGCTTCAACATGGATAGAACTGGAGGGTATTATGCTGAGTGAAGTATGTCACTCGGAGAAAGACAAACATTATATGGTCTCATTCATTTGGGGAATATAAAAATAGTGAAAGGGATTAAAGGGGAAATAAGAGAAAATGAATCGGCAATATCAGAGAGGGTGACAGAACATGAGAGACACTTAACTCTGGGAAACGAACAAGGGGTGGTGCAAAAGGAGGTGGGCGGGGGACTGGCATGACTGGGTGATGGGCATGGAGGGGCGCACTTGATGGTGTGAGCACTGGCTGCTATGCTATATGTTGGCAAATCGAACTCCAATAAAAAATATACAAAAGGAAATGAATGCCTGTTTCCCCATATTGGGGAATTTCTTAGGTATGATTTCTTCAAATATGCTTTCTGGCTGTCTGTCCCTCTCTGGAACCCCAATTATATGTAGATTCTCTCTTGGAAGCTCTTTATATATCCTTCTATTCTGAATGAGAGTCTTGCTGGATATAATATTCATGGCTGCATGTTTTTCTCATTTAGTACCCTGAATATATCTTGCCAGCCATTTCTGGCCTGCCATGTCTCTGTGGGGAGGTCTGCTGTTCATCTAATATTTCTCCCCATATAAGTTTGGAATCTCTTGCCTCTTGCTGCTTTAAGGATTTTCTCTTTATCTTTGGAATTTGCAAGTTTTACTATTAAATATCAAGGTGTTGAATGGTTTTTATTGATTTGGGGGGGGCACCTCTCTATCTCCTGGATCTGAATGCCGGTTTCCCTCCCCATATTGGGGAAGTTATCAGCTATGATTTGTTCAAATGTGCTTTCTGGCTGTCTGTCCCTCTCAGCGCTCTTTGGAACCCCAATTATATGTAGATCCTTCATTCTGAGGCTGTCATTTATTTCCCTTAACCTTTCCTCATGGTTTTTTCATTGTTTTTCTCTTTTTTCCTCAGCTTTCTTCCTTGCCACCAACTTGTCTGTTATGTTGCTCACTCTTTCTTCCTCCTCATTAACCCTGGTCATTAAGACCTCCAGTTTGGATTGCATCTCATTTAATCGATTTTTAATTTCGGCCTGATTAGATCTAAATTCTGCAGTCATTAAGTCTCTAGAATCATTTATAGTTTTTTTTTCCAGAACCACTAACCACTTTATAATTGTGCTTCTGAATTGGCTTTCTGACATCGAATTGTAATCCATATTCTGTAACTCTGTGGGAGAGAGGACTGTTTCTGATTCTTTCTTCTGTGGTGAGTTCTTTCTTCTAGTCATTTTGCTCAGTGCAGAGTGGTTGTATAAGCAGGCTGCATCAAGAATATCAACCACAACCTAAGCAAATTTCACCCTAGATGATTCTGATGAGGTTAGAGACCAGAAAATGAAAATAAAGATCAGAACGAAATAAAACAAAAGGACCACTAAAGTGAAAAACAAATTTTATTTTATTTTAAATATTTTATTTATTTATTCAGGAGAGACACAGGCAGAGGGAGAAGCAGGCTCCATGCAGGGAGCCGGATGTGGGGCCCGATCCCAGGTCTCCAGGATCACACCCTGGGTTGCAGGTGGCACTAAACCGCTGTGCCCCCAGGGCTGCCCAAAAAACAAATTTTAAAACGATGTAGTAAAAATATTAAAGGCCAAAAATGCCAAAGAAGAAGTAAAAAAAGAAAAGAGAAAAAAAAGAAGAGAAAAAAGCAAAAGTAAAGTGAAACAAAAGAAAAAAGAGAAAAAATAAATGGAGGGGAACTGGGAGATGGTAGTGGTGACAAAGTTGTAGTGGATGAAGAATGTAGTCTACCTGAGGGGTCCAGAGGGTGATCCTTTGGTTCTGAGTGTATTATGGTCTGTATGTTAGAAGATGCTCAGTCCCAAATTTATATAAACCAGAAATACTTGTATATAGCTCCAACATTGACCACCAAACATAAACGAGATAAAAGAGGGGCAGAATGGGAATGAAGAGAGAATATAATCTCACAGAACAAACCAGCATGCTATGCCACTTGGTTCTGGGTGCATGCTGGTCATGTTTTAGAAGGTATTGACTTCCGCCATTGCAGAACAAAATAAACAGAGAAAACATAAAACACAGAAGAAAATAAAACAAAAAATATCTCGTATATCTTCCAAAATTAAGTTGAGTATGTTGAAAGGAATCTAGAAGTGAAAATATATCTAAGACATGTAATTGTAGGGATCCCTGGGTGGCGCAACGGTTTGGCGCCTGCCTTTGGCCCAGGGCGCGATCCTGGAGACTCGGGATCGAATCCCACATTGGGCTCCCTGCATGGAGCCTGCTTCTTCCTCTGCCTGTGTCTCTGCCTCTCTCTCTCTCTCTCTCTCTCTCTGGGCATATCATAAATAAATAAAAAAAAAAAGACATGTAATTGTAGAAATATGAACATCAAAAAGGAAGAAACTTAAAAATGAAGAGGTGGTAAAATATTGTAGTTAAGGTGGGAAAATAGAAAAAAATACTGGAAATTATTAGTCTGATATAAAAACGGGTTTTATTGGAAAAGGAGAAAAAAGGAGGCGTACCCTCTAGTTCTATATACTATAAATCCCTGGACTTCCCCTGGAGCTTTGCAGTGTTGCTTGGTCAAGAACTTGCTCTTCTCCTGTTCTTCCAGCTGGTCTTCTGGGGTAGGGTCTGCTGTGCTGATTCTCATGTGTGTGTGCCTGGAAAGAGATGCCCTGCCCCCTGGTGGGGGCCCGGCTCAGTGGGAGCTGTTTCTCCTATGAGGCCTTTGTTCCCTTGCCACGGGCCTCTCCCAGGCACAAGGTGAAACAAGGAGGAAAAACAGCAATGGCAGCAGCCAGATCCCAGCTCTGGAGTCAGCTCCCCACTAGTGACTAATGCAGTCTCCCAGTCCGCACTGGCCTAGATGCTCCCAGGCTGGCATGGGTGCACTGTTCTGCACAGCTTGGGGTGTAGGAGGCAGTAGAGTTCTCACTATCCTATGCCCTCCCCGCTTCTGCCTGTCCCAGGGGGAGTGCAGGATCTTGGGCTTTGTCTGCTTGGGCTCCCTGAGATCCTGGGCCGTGTGCTACTGGAATCGCTCTCCCAAGGCTTGTGGCTCCCAAGGCAGCAGGGCACACACACCTCCGTCTGGAGCCACCAGCCTAACCGACTGGCTTTTCCCAGGTACTCTGGCAGGTACGCACTCTAGCCCTTTACCGAGGTCGGTCCACAGATTGCGGTGTGTTTTCCCCCGGGTGCACTTACTCTATTAGTGACTCTGGGAAACTGGAGACTTCACTGCCCCTCCTGCGATTCTGCCCAATTTCCCTGCTAAGCTCTTTTCCGTTCAGGAAGAATCTGGTGCGAATTTTTAAAGTTTCTGCTTTTCCAGGGTTGGGCTTTCCTGTCCTGGTGGCTTTCGCTGCCAGGCTTCAGCCAGGCTCCTAGTGGTGCCCCTCCCCCACTTGATTCTTTTTTTATTTTATTTTTTTCCACTTCCTACATTACTAGGAGTGAAAACCCTTCTTTCTGTAGCATTCTGGCTGTTCTCTCTTTAAATCTCAAACTCATAGGTGTTCAGGATGATTTGAAAGTTATCCAGGTAAGTTGCTGGGGCCAGGTGAGTTGAGGGCCCCTACTCCTCTGCCATCTTGCCTATCTGATCTCTCCTCTTTCATTAATTATTTTATTTATTTGGGTCCTTTCCTTTTCTTTTTGATAAGGAGGTCTAGAGCTTTATCAATTTTATTAATTCTCTCAAAGAACAAGCTCCTAGTGTCATTGATATATTCTACTTTTTTTGAAAATTTCTTTATCATTGATTTCTGCTCTAATCTTTATTATGTCCTTTCTCTTGCTGGGTTTTGGCTCTTTTTGATGTCTTTTTCCAGCTCCTCTAGGTTAGGTTGTTTATTTCAAACTTTTCTTGCAGTTTGAGGAACGCCTGTATTACTATATCCTTCCCTCTTTGGATCATTTTTGCTGCATCCTAAAGGTTTTGGGCTGTTATGTTTTCATTTACATTTGCTTCCATGTATTTTTTTAAATTCTTTAATATCCTGGTTCACTCATTCATTCTTTAGTAGAATGTTCTTTAACCTCCATGTATTTGTTGTCCTTCCAATTTTCTTCTTGTGGTTGACCTCAAGTTTTATAGCATTGTGGTCTGAAAATATGCATGGTATGATCTCGGTCTTTTTGTTCCAGTTGAGACCTGATTTGTGACCCAGTATTTAATCTGTTCTGGAGAATGTTCCATATGTACTCAAACAGAATGTGTTTTCTGCTGCATTAGTATGAAATGTTCTATAGCTCTTAAATCCATCTGGCTCAGTGAGTCATTTAAAGCTATTGTTTCCTTGTTCATTTTCTGCTTAGATGATTTTTCCATTGCTGTGAGTGTGGTGTTAAGTTTCCACACCATTATTGTATTACTATCAATGAGTTTAAGTTTATTAATTGACATATATTTGGGTGCTCCCCAGCTTTCTTTTTAATGTCCAGTAGCATGATAAATGGTTTTCTATTTCCTCACTTTCAATCTAGAGTTGTCTTTGCATCTGAAAGGAGTCTCTTATAAGCAGCATATCGATGGGTCTTTTTTTTTTTATCCATCCTGATACCTTGTATATTTTGATTGAAACATTTAGTCCATTTACATTCAGAGTAATTATTAAAAGACATGATTTTAGTGCCATTGTGTTACCTATAAAATTGCTTTTCCTATGGACTAGTCTCTGTTCCTTTCTGGTCTTTGTTACTTTTGGTCTCTCCTGCTCAAAGAGTCCCTTTAATATTTCTTGCAGATCTGGTTTAGTGTTCACAAACTCTTAGTTTTTTTTTTTTTTATGATAGTCACACAGAGAGAGAGAGAGAGAGGCAGAGACATAGGCAGAGGGAGAAGCAGGCTCCATGCACCGGGAGCCCGACGTGGGATTCGATCCTGGGTCTCCAGGATCGCGCCCTGGGCCAAAGGCAGGCGCTAAACCTCTGCGCCACCCAGGGTTCCCCACAAACTCTTAGTTTTTTGTTTGTCTTGGGGACTCCATCTCTCCTTATGTTCTGAATGAACTCCTTGTTGGATAAAGTATTTTTGACTTTATAGTTTTCCAATTTAGCACTTTGAATATACCATGTCACTCATTTCTGGTCTTCCTGGTCTCCATGGACAGGCCTGCTGCTAAACTTATGTGTCTACCCTTGTAGGTTAAGAACCATTTTCCCTAGCTGCTTTCAGATTCTCTTTAAGCTGGGATGCCTGGATGGCTCAGTGGTTAAGCTCTTTCAGCTCAGAATTCTCTCTTTATATTTGTATTTTGCAAATTTCACTATGTCATGGTGTTGACCCGTTTTTGTTGATTTTGTGGGGGTTTCTCTGTGCCTCTTGGACTTGAATGCCTGTTTCCTTCCCCAGATTAGAGAAGTTCTCAGCTATAATTTGTTCAAATAAATCTCCTGACACTTTTTCCTGCTCTTATTTTTATGGTACTCCTATGATGCAGATATTATTTTGCTTTATGGAATCACTGAATTCATTAAATCTACTCTCTTGACCTAATAGTTTTCTTTCCCTCTTCTTTTCAGCTTCATTATTTTTCATAATTTTATCTTTTATATCATCTGTACATGCCTCTGCTTCTACAATCCTTGTTGTGATTATAACCAGTCAGTTTTGCATCTCAATTATAGCATTTTTTACTTTAGCCTGATTAATATTAGGTCTTTTATCTCTGCAAAAAGGATTTCTCTAGTATCTTATATGCTTTTTTCAAGTCCAGCTCATAGTCTCATCCTTGTTTTTCTAAATTCCATTTTAGATATACTGTTTATATCTATTTTCAACAAATTCCTTGCTGTGATATCTTTCTGACTTTTCTTTTAGGAAGAATTCCTCCATTTTGTTATTTTGGCTAAGTTTCTATATTTTAGTGTATTATAAAATCTTGTTATGTCTCCTGCACTTCAGAGTAATGCTATATTTTTAAAAAATCGTCATACACTCTCCAGGGCTTGGCACTTCAGGAAGTGTTTCTGATGTATGCTGTGTTCACTCTGTATGCTGTTAGGTTTTGGCTGTTCTTTCCTAGTGGTCAGGCCTTTGCAGAGTTCCTCCTTCCTTGCAGTAGGGAGTGTATGGTCCTTTATATAGATGTGCTTTGATTTGTTTGTCAAAATGAGCCTGGGGGAAAAAAAGAAAAAGGAAAAAAGAGAAAGAGACTGATCCTCAAAAAAAGTCTGATCCAAAAAGAGTGAGAGACAGAGACAGAAAAAAAAAAAAAAAGGAATGAAGAAAAAAAGAAATCACAATCAAAAAGCTATAAGCCTGATTTCAAAGGGGAGGGGGAAGAAGTCTGATGTAAAGAAAAAAAGGAAAGGAAATAAACAATCCAATAAAAAAAATAAATACACTATGATTCTTTTTTTTAAGATTTTATTTATTTATTCATGAGACACACACACACACACACACACACATACACACACAGAGGCAGAGACACAGGCAGAGGGAGAAGCAGGCTCCATGCCGGGAGCCCGATGTGGGACTCGATCCTGGGACTCCAGGATCACACCCTGGGCTGAGGGCAGGTGCTAAACTGCTGAGCCACCCATGGATCCCCTATAATTCTGATTCTGAAGGAAAAAAATTTTTTTTAAAAAGGAAAACAAATACAGCCTGGTCTTCTTTCTTTTTAAAAAAATTTAGTTTGTTTTAATTTTTTATTTAAATTCAATTTATCAACATATAGTATAACACCCAGTGCTCATCCCATTAAGTGCCCTCCTTAGTGCTCGTCACCCAGTCACCCCATCCTTCCATCCTCCTTCCCTTTGCAACCCTTTGTTTGTTTCCCATTGTTAGGAGCCTCTTGTGGTTTGTCTTGCTCTCTATGTTTTCCCCACTCAGTTTCCCTCCTTTCCCTTATAGTCCCTTTCACTATTTCTTATATTCCACATATGAGTGAAACCATATGATGACTGTCTTTCTCCGACTGACTTATTTCACTCAGCATAACACCCTCCAGTTCCATCCATGTTGAAGCAAATTGTAGGCATTCGTCTTTCTGATGGATGAGTAATATTCCATTGTGTATATATACCACATCTTTATCCATTCATCTGAAGGACATCATGGCTCCTTCCACAGTTTGCTATTGCAGACATTGCTGATATGAACACTGGGGTGCAGGTGTCCAGCCTGTTCCTATTTCAACCAGATTTGAAGGTGATGCTTTGAAGGACTGTATGATCAGTAGATGTGGTACATGCAGAGTGCTGCCTGTGCTGCTCTTCTGGGGGAGGGACCTGCTGAGCTGGCTGAGAGTCAATCCCATCCAAGTAAAAATGTACTTGCCAAGCACAGGAGGGTGGGGTTTGATATAAGTGCATCCCACCTCTACTGGGGCTGCTGTGTTAATCTCTGAAGTCTATGTTTGTGGTGAAGGTAAAATAGTGACACCCCTCTCTCATTCCTGGAGACTGTATCTCTCTCTCACACACACACACACACACACACACCACTGTTCAGTAAGCCCTTACAGAAAAATGAGTTCCATTAGCATGCCCAGTGCCACAACTTTCCTGCATTTTATCTTTGTCTCATGGGGTTTAGATTCAAAACTCCAAATCTTAAAGGAGGTGGCACTGCATGGATCTCCTCCCTTCTCTTACTAGTGCCCTTTGTCCCAGAAAAACAGTCCCATGTTTGCCCAGTGTGTGGTATCTATGATGTACCACCTGAAAAAATAGCGACCAGGTTATCCACCTTCTATGAGTGCCTCTACCCCCTGTTGATGAAAGGTCGTTTTTCTCATACCTGCAGGTCTTTTGTCCTGGAGAGGAAATATACCCTCTAATATGTACTCTAGGAATGGAAATGATCTCTCCCATCGTGACCCAGGAGATCACTACATTACTTTGTGTATTCTCCAGCTAGCACCCTCCTTCTCCCCAGGAGCATAGGCCACAGTTTCACTCTGGCAAAAGTTGTACACTTCCAAAACCTGGGATTGAGCTCCACACACTGTTTGCAAAAAACCTGCCACACTCAGTTCCCCTGGCTCCCCAGTCTGTGGTCTGGAGAGGTTTTCTTCTTGTGAAAACCTGACACTGCATTCTTTTAACTCCTCTCTCTTTCTCTCCATTTTCTAGCCCCATGGAAAAGGTTCCTTCCCCTCCATGACATGGCAGTTTTTCTCTCCCCCAATTCACTTCCACACACCTCACAGCTGCCACTCTTTCTTCCTCCAACCATTGAAATCTTCATTTCCATTCCTAGGGCAATTTCTTGTGTGTTCCCAGTGATCTGACCTCAATACAACTGTGTTTAGAGACTGAAGAAAGCCCAGGGTCCCCCTATTTCTCTACCTTCTTAACTCATCCCCCCAATACTGTTGTCTATTAACTTTCATAAGTGATTACAATCCACCATATTATATTACTTTGAATATATACTTCCTGTTACCAGTTTGTTGTATACTTCCATATGTTTTCATGTTACATGTTGAGGACTCAGGTGGCTGGTGTCCACAAACATAAATACCTGTGGGGCAAAAAACTGGCATTATTTGCAGGAGATCATTTTTCCAGGAAAAATGAAGCTATTCCTCCTTTTTGTGTGGTCATTCTCAAGTTTTGTATCCCACTCTTCTGCTGAATTTTCTTTTTTTAAGATTTAATTTATTTATTAATGAGAGACACACAGAAAGAGGCAGAGACACAGGCAGGGAGCTTGATGCAGCACTTGATCCTGGAACTCAGGGATTATGCCCTGAGCCAAAGGCAGACACTCAACCACTGAGCCACCCAAGTGTCCCTCTGCTGAATTTTCTTAAGTGGACTCCACTCCTCTCTAGAGCTGGTTTTCCTCATAGATAGCTAATTACTAATCTTTACAAGTGGATAATGGCTAAGGTCTCCTAAATGGCCATCATGGTAACATCCTGTGCATAGTACGATTTTACATGTTTATTCACAGACGTAAATACATTTAGCTTCTCTAACTTATATAAAACATGATTACAAAAGTATGTAAACTTAACTCTAGTTCAGTAATTAGTGTTTCAGTAGTTTATCTGACTTAGAAATGACCCAACACGAATGACTATGTATTCCTTAATTTAGCAAAATTAAGGTTGCAAATGAGCAGAAAGATTTTGGGAACTAATTTTAGACAGACATACTATAACACCAATCAGCTAGCCCATAATCTCGTTATCTCTCTGTTTTCTATTTTAAACCTTATTTTGCTAGGAAACTGAGTTGGAATAAAAATGTATGCTGACATTATACGTAATGCTGATAACTCAGAAGACACAGCGGTTTTTATTAAGGCAACAGTATTAAACTAGTATTATTGACCAATGATTGCCCAACTCATGTTGACCTGAATAGCATTTGTGTTTCCTCCTATATTTCTTATAGTTTTAAGAATATTTAATTTATTGAGTTCTCATTTATCTCTAGGTCAATTTAAATAAGACTCAAGGGATTTTATGAACACATTGGCAATGCCATCTGAAGATAGAAAAATAAAACATATAGATAACATACATTCATACATGTACAGTCATACAGATTCAAACAGAGGTCTTATAGCTTTCATTGTAAAATTTTAACCATGAATCAGGCAACAAAACAATATAAAACTCACTGATTTATATAAAATAGTTGACTGTCATCTTACTCCACTTTATATTTTCATCTAGGTAGTGTTTCTATCCAATATGGGACAAGATAGGGTTATCTGTTAAATATTAGGGCTAGTGCTTTTTACTCATATTTGTGGAGATTTTTTAAGATTTTATTTTGTCATAATATGTAATCATATGGAGGCTGTAGACTACCTCTGAGGCTGAAGAGAGACATCTAGTGGCAGTCTAGACATGTCCAAAGTTAGCTATCCATGGATAAAATATTGTCTGTTTCTAATTAGCCCTTGCCTTTTCTCTTTTATTCACAAGTAGTTGCTTTTGATGAACACTTTGTTCCTTGAGGGGCCCCCACACATAGGCAGCCTAAAATTTAAGTGACTGTAGGGACAAAGGGGGCTGAAGTGGGAAGGGTAAAGTCTGGCAGGGACACCCAGAAAGGGTAGGAATTTGTAGAGGGACATAGTAAAGGATTAAAGGGAGTGATGGGCAAAATTCTAGAGGAGAACACAGGCAACACCCTCTTTGAACTTGGCCACAACAACTTCTTGCAAGATACATCTTTGAAGGCAAGGGAAACGAACACGAAAATGAACTACTGGGACTTCATCAAGATAAAAAGCTTCTGCACAGCAAAAGAAACAGTCAACAAAACTAAAAGACAACCTACATGATGGGAGAAGATATTTGCAAATGACATATCAGATAAAGGCCTAGTATCCAAGATCTATAAAGAACTTATTAAACTCAACAGCCAAGAAACAAATCCAATCCTGAAATGGGCAAAAGACATGAACAGAAATTTCACAGAGGAAGACATAGACATGGCCAACAAGCACATGAAAAAATGCTCCACATCACTTGCCATCAGTGAAATACAAATCAAAACCACAATAAGATAACACCTCACACCATTGAGAATGGTGAAAATTAACAAGACAGGAAACAACAAATGTTGGAGAGGATGTGGAGAAAGGGGAACCCTCTTGCACTGTGGATGGGAATGTGAACTGGTATAGCCACTCTGGAAAACCATGGACGTTCCTCAAAGAGTTAAAAATAGAGCTATCCTAGGACCCAGCAATTGCGCTACCCCAAAGATACAGATGCAGTGAAAAACTGAGACACCTGCACCCCAATATTTATAGCAGCAATATCCACAATAGCCAAACTGTGGAAGGGGGCTCAGTGTCCATCAAAAGATGAATGGAGGGCAGCTTGGGTGGCTCAGCAGTTTAGCGCCACCTGCGGCCTGGGGCGTGATCCTGGAGACCCGGGATCGAGTCCCACGTCAGGCTCCCTGCATGGAGCCTGCTTCTGCCTCTGCCTGTGTCTCTGCCTCTCTGTGTCTCTCCTGAATAAATAAATAAAATATTTTTTTTAAAAGATGAATGGATAAAGAAGATGTGGTATATGTATACAATGGAATATTAGCCATTAGAAACAACAAATACCCACCATTTGCTTCAACCTGGATAGAACTGGAGGGTATTATGCTGAGTGAAATAAGTCAATCGGAGAAGGAAAAATATTATATGGTCTCATTCATTTGAGAAATATAAAAAATAGTGAAAGGGAATAAAGGGAAAAGGAGAGAAAGTGAGTGGGAAATATCAGAGAGTGTGACAGAATATGAGACTCCTAACTCTGGGAAACAAACAAGGTGTAGTGTAAGGGGAGGTGGGCAGGGGGATGGGGTGACTGGGTGACGGGCAGAGGGGGGCATTTGACGGGATAAGCACTGGGTGTTATACTATATGTTGGCAAATTGAACTCCAATAAAAAAAAATGCCAAAAAAAAAGGGAGTAATGGGAAAATTAAAGATGGCAAACAGAGGAGTGGAAGCAATGGGAAAGGAGAAATTCTTAGAGGAGTCAGTTTGGGGAGATTGCACGGTTTCCAAAGAGCCCACAAAGTTCAAAACTATCCTCAGCAAAAGTGTACAAACAAGAAGTGGGTAGGCAGAGTTGGTAAAACATATAGTGAGCAGGGGTTCATGAAAGGGGCTTCAATCAACTTAAAAGTTCCCAAAGGAAAATCAGGATCAGATTAAAAAAAAAAACAAAAAAACTTTCACAACAAAAAACTTTACAGAGAACCAGAAAAAATTCCAGACCAGGAGTGAGGGGGTGAACTTGACTCAAAACAAGAGCTTGGGAAAAAACCTTCTAGCCCAGGAGTAATAAACACCAATCAAAATGAAGAGCCAAAAGAAAAACTTCAGCTGAGAGCCAAGGAATAATCCCCAGTGAAGACAGAGAGCTAGAAAGAAGGACTTCCACCCCAGATTTCTATAAATAATCACAAAGGAACTCAAAAAAGGGTTATAAAATATAATAGCATGCACCTAAAATGAGGAGATGAGAGGAGGAAAAAAAGTGGGTTCAAAATTTAACTACTAATTTAATATAGAGTGCTATATGGAAAAGAGGTATATACAAACCTAGTGATAACCATACATCAAAAACTAATAAACATGCAAATAATGAAGAGAAAAAAATCCAAATATACCACTAAAGAAAACAAGCAAACCATAAAAGAGAAAGACAAGAAAGGATCAGGCAAAATCTTCAGAAATGACCACAAAACAAATAAAATGGCAATAAATAAATACCTATTAATAATTACTTTGGAAAAATTACTTTGAATGTAAATGAACTACATGCTCCAATCAAAACACATATGGTGACAGAATGGATAAAAAGCAAGACCCATTTATATGCTATCTACAAGAGACTCAGTTTAGACCTAAACTCACCTGCAGATTGATAGTGAGGAGATGAAAAACACAACTTGCAAATGGAATTCAAAGGAAAGCTAGAGAAGAAATACTTATATTGGATAAAATAGACTTTAAAACAAAAACTATAACAAGAAACAAAGGAAGACAGTATATAATCATGAAGAGGACAATCCAACAAGAAGATATAACACTTGCAAATATTTATGCACCCAACATAGGAGCAACCAAATACATAAAACATTTAATAACAAACGTAAAGGAAGTGATTGATAATAATACAATAATAGGAGGGGATTTTAACACCCCACTTAACATCAATGGATACATCACCTAAGCAAAACATCAGCAAGGAAACAATGACTTTGAATGACTCAATGGACAAGATGGTTTTAACAGATATATTCAGAATATTCCATCCTTAACCAGTAGAACACACATTCAAGTGCACATAGAATATTCTCCAGAGTAGATTACACATTAACCCAAAATACAAACCTCAACTAATTCAAGACTGAGCTCATATCATGCATATTTTCTGACCACAACGCTATGAAACTAGATGTCAACCACATGAAACAATTTGGAAAGACCACAAATACGTGGAGGTTAAACAACATTGCTACTAAATAATTAATGGGTCAACTAGGAAATCAAAGAAGAAATTTTAAAAGTACAAGGAACACCTTTCAGAATGGCTAAAATCAACAACAAAAGAAACAACAGGTGTTGGCAAGGATATGGAGAAAGGAATGGCTGTAGCCTTGTGGTGGCAATGCAAACTGGGGCAGCCACTGTGGAATATATAGTATGGAGGTTCCTCAAAAAGTTAAAAATAGAACTACCTTATAATCTAGCAATTGCACTACTGGGTATTTCCCCAAAGAATATAAGAACACTAATTCAAAAGGATACATGCACCCCTGTGTTTATAGCAGCATTATTTACAATAGTCAAGATATGGAAGCAGCCCAAGGTCCATCAATTGATGAATGGATACACACACACACTCACAATTATTCAGAAATTTTTTAAAAATCTTGCTGTTTGCAAGAACATGGATGGGGCTACAGAGTATAATGCTAAGTGAAATGAATCAGTAAGAGAAAGACAAATACCATATGATTTCAATCATACGTGGAATTAAAGAAATGAAACAAGCAAACAAAATGAAAATAATAATAGACAAAGCAAGAAACAAACTATGCATTATAGAAAACAAACTGATGGTTACCAGAGGGGAGGTAGGTGGGGAAATGGATCAAATAGGTGATGGGGATTAAAGAATGCACTTGTTTGATGAGCACGAGGTGATGTACAAAGTGTTGAATCACCAATATTGTGCACCTGAAACCAATATAACACTGTATGCTAACTAACTGAAATTAGAAACAACTTCAGAGTAAACAGAACCAAATGAAAATGAAAACACAGTGGTAAAAAATCTCTGAGATGCAGCAAAAGATCTAAGAGGGAAGCTTATAGCAATACAGGCCTAAATCAAGAAGCAAGAAAGATTTCAAATAAACAACCTAACCTTAAACTTAAAGGAGCTAAAAAAGGAACAACCAACAAAACATAAAACCTGCAGAAGGAAGGAAATAATAAAGAGTAGAAGTAAATCATATAGACCTAAAAATTAAACACACACACACACATTAGAAGAGATCAGAAGAAATCACACATTAGAAGTAAATCATATAGATCTAAAAGTTAAAACACACACACACACACACACACACACACACACACACACACATTAGAAGACATCAGATGAGAAGAGAACCGAGAGCTGGTTCTTTAAACACACCCACACATGCGCATGCAATAAAATTAATAAACGTTTAGCCACACTTTACCAAGAATAAAATATAAAGGGCTTGAATAAATAAAATCACAAATGAGAGAAGAGTCATAACCAACACCATAGAAATAAAAACAACTTAAAGAGAATGTTATGAGGGAATCCCTGGGTGGCTCAGCGGTTTGGTGCCTGCCTTTGGCTCAGGGTGTGATCCTGGAGACCAAGGATCGAGTCCCACATCAGGCTCCCTGCATGGAGCCTGCTTCTCTCTCTGCCTGTGTCTTTGCCTCTCTCTCTCTCTCTCTCATGAATAAATAAAATCTTTTTAAAAAAAGAATGTTATGAAAAACTGTATGTCAACAAATTGGATAACGTAGAAGAAATGGATAAATTCCTAGAAACATATAATCTACCAAAACTGAAACAGGAAGAAATAGAAAATTTAAACAGATTGATAACTAACAAGAAAATTGAGTCAGTAATTAAAAAACTGCCAACAGGGACACCTAGGTGGCTCAGCGGTTGAGCATCTGCCTTTGGCCCAGAGAGGGATTCCGGAAGTTCCTGGATCGAGTCCCACATTGGGCTCCCTGCATGGAGCCTGCCTATGTCTCTGCCTCTCTCTGTGTTTCTCATGAATAAATAAAAATTAAAAAAAAAACGGTCAACAAACAAAAGTCCAGGACCAGATGTTTTCACAGGTGAATCTTACCAAACATTTAAAGGAGAGTTACTACCTATTCTTCTCAAACTATTCCAAAAAATAGAAAAGGAAAGAAATCTTCCAGATTCATTCTATGTGGCCAGCATTACCCTGATACCCAAATGGAATAAAGACAATACTAAAAAAGAGAACTACAGGCCAATATCCCTGATGAATATAAATGCTAAAATTCTTATAAAATAGTAGCAAACCAAACTGAACAATACATTAAAAAATCATTCACCACAATCAAGTGGATTTTATTCCAGGGTTGCCAGTGTGGTTCAATATTCACAAATCAATCAACATCATACATCACATCAATAAGGGTAAGAACCATATGATCATCTCAATAGATGCAGAAAAAAAGCATTTGACAAAGTACAACATCCGTTCATGATAAAAAGACTTCCACAAAGTAGGTTTAGAAGGAATATACCTCAAAACAAGAAAGACTGTATCTGAAAAGCCCACAAAGAACATCATCCTCAATAGGGAAACACTGAGAGGTTTTCCTCTAAGGTCAGGAAGAAGACAAGGATGTCTACTTTCACCACTTTAATTCAACATAGTACTCAAAGTCCTAGTCACAGCAATCAAACGGAAATAAAAGACATCCAAATCAGTAAGGAAGAAATAAAATTTTCACTATTTGCAGATGACATGACAGTGTATATAAAACCCTAAAGACTCCACCAAAAATTGCTAGATGTTATAAATGAATTAATTCAGTAGAGTTACAGGATAAAAAAAATCAATATACAGAAATCTGTTGCATGCTTAGAATGCTGTAGAATGAGAAATTAAGAAAACAACATGTAGAATTTAAGAATCAAAACAAACAAGCAAAGGCAAATAAGAAAGAGATAAACTTAGAAACAGATTCATAACTATAGGGAGCAAATTGATGGTTACCAGAGGGCAGGTGCAGGTGGGGGGGGGGGGGTTAATGGGTGAACAAGGTGATAAGGATTAGAGTATACTTATGATGATCCCTGAATAATGTATTGAATGGTCCAGTCACATATTGTACACCTGAAACTAATAAAACACTATGCTAACTATATTGGAATTAAAATGGAAAACAATAAAATACTCTTCTTTGGAGATCTTTTAAAAAAGGTATTCTACTGGTTTTGGATGGAGCAATGTGACTGAATCTGCTAGATCCATCTGGTCAAATGTGTCATTGAAAGCCACTGTTTCGAACATGAGAGACTCCTAACTCTGGGAAATGAACAAGGGGTAGTGGAAAGGGACGTGGGCGGGGGGACGGGATGACTGGGTGATGGGTACTGAGGGGGGCACTTGACGGAATGAGCACTGGGTGTTATACTATATGGTGGCAAATTGAACTCCAACAAAAAAAAGGAAATTAACGATTTCAAGATCAAAAAAAGAAAAGCCTGCTTCTTTGTTATTTTCCTGGAGAATCTATCCATTGATTTAAGTTTGGTGTCAAAGTTCCACACTGTTACTGTTACATAGATATTTGCATTTGGGTGCTCCCATGTTGGGTACATAAATATTTACAATTGCTATATCTTCTTGTTTGACTATTGTGATTATCATTATATAGCGTCTTTGTTTCTTCTCCCAGTATTTGTTTTAAAGTCTATTTTTCCCAATATTGCTATCCCAGCTTTCTTTACACTTCCATGTGCATAAATGTTTTTTTTTTTTTATCATTTTGATTTCAGTCTCTATGTGACCTTAGGTCTAAAGTGAATCTGTTGAAGTGCAGGATATAGATGGGTCTTCTTTTTCTTTTTTATCAATTCAATCACTTTATGTATTTTAATTGAAGTATTTTGTCCATATACAAAGTAATTATTGATAGGGATGTACTTATTGCCATTTTGTAACTTGTTTTATGGCAGGTCTTTGTTTGTTTTAGTCCTCTGTTCTTTTCTTCTCTTGTGGTTATGGGTTTTTTTTGGGGGGGGGTTATAGTGATATGCTTGACTTCCATTCCCTTTATTTTTTGACAAGCTTTTGATTTGTGGTTACCATTAGGCTTATATATAACATTGTATGCATATAGTAGTCTATATTAAATTGATGGCCACTTATGTTTGAACTGGTCTAAATGCACTAAATTTTTAACACAGTGTTCTTCTACATTTTGCGTGTTTTCATTTTAACATCTTTATATTGTGAATATCTTGGCTGATGTTTATCGATACATTTAATTTTACTGATTTTGTGCTTATTTTTTAAATTTCTGCTTATCAATTTTCCTTTCCACTTAGAGCCTTCTTCAACATTTTTGTAAGGCTGGTTTGGTGGTGTAAATTCTTTTAACTTTGTTTGCCTAGGAAATTTTTCTCTCTCCTTCCGTTCTGAATGATAGCATTGCTGGATAAAGTATACTGTTTGCTGTTTTTTTGTTTTGTTTTGTTTCACTTTCAGCACTTTGACTATATCATGCCACTTTCTTCTGACCTACAAAGTTTCTGCTAAAAACTCCACTGAGAGCCCTGTGGGGTTTCCCTTCTACTTAACTGTTTTCTTTTGCTCCTTTGAAAGTTCTCTCTTTATCATTACTTTTTGCTATTTTAAATATTCTTTATCTTGGAGTGGACATCCTTGGGTAATTTTGTTGGGGGGGGGGGGTGTCTCAGTTCTTCCTGGCTCTGGATGTCAATTTTCTTCAAATAAATTTTATGCCTACTTTTCTATCTCTTCTTCTCAGATTGCTATAATGTGAATGTTACACTTTGTGTCACTGAGTCCCCTTAATCTCTATATTTTTTTCTCCCTCCTGTTCAGCTTGATTGCCTTCCATTACTCTGTCCTCCAAGCCTGTTCTGCTTCCTCTGGTCTACATATTCCTTCTAGTGTATTTTAATGTTCAGTTATTGAGTTCTTAATTTTTGGTTTTTTTTTTAAGGTTTTATTTATTCATGAGAGATACAGAGAGAGAGAGAGAGAGAGAGAGAGAGAGAGGCAGAGACACAGGCAGAGGGAGAAGCAGGCTCCATGCAAGGAGCCCGATGTGGGACTCGATCCCGGGACTCCAGGATCACACCCTGGGCTGAAGGCAGGCATTAAACCGCTGAGTCATCCAGAGATTCCCCTGGTTGGTTCTTTTTTATGTTTTCTATCTCTTTGTTGAGGGTCTCACTGAGGTCCTATGTGATTTTCTCAAGTCCAGTGAATATCTCTGTGACCATTACTTTAAATTCTCTGTCAGGCATCTTATTTGTGTTTTTTTCTTTTCTTTTCTTTTCTTTTCTTTTTCTTTCTTTCTTTCTTTCTTTCTTTCTTTCTTTCTTTCTTTTTTTAGCTCTCCTGCTTTGATTTTGTCTTGTTCTTTCATATGGGACATATTCCTCTATCTCCTCATTTTGTCTCTATCTCTTTCTATATGGCAGGAATTTCAGGTATGTTTCCTGCTTGATAGTAATGACTTCAAGAAGAAGTCTTGTAGTGCTCTGCAGTGCAATGTCCCCTGTTCATGAGAACCTGGCACTTCAGACATTGTCTTCTCTGTGCATTGTGTGTGCCTTACTATTGTGGCTAAACTTCAAATGCCTTCAGTCCAGCCATCTGCAATGCCTTTCTTGGCCTGTTGTAGGCAGGGTTTTTTCCTATGTTGTTAGTGGGCCAGTCTAAGGCACTTTGGGCTTGTTAAGTTAGACTTGGTGTTTGCCAGAGCTGCAGTGGCACCCAACTGCAGCATGCTCTCCCTGTGTTGTCTTTTGAGAAGCTTTCATTGGTGGGTGGAGCTTGAAGTCAGAAAACGCTTGCCCTACCCAAACTGTTGGGGATGCAAACTATTGTATGATGTTTCCTTCCCCTCCCCTTGGTTAGAAGTCACTTTGAAATGGTTCTTGCCCTGTTGGGGCTCTTTGCACACTGCCATGCTTGTGGTGCCACTTCGATGGACATTTGTCAAGAGCATGTTGGATAGACTGGGTCTCAAGAGAACATGGGGGCAGGGCACATAGTGCCATCAAGGTCCATGCAGGTCCACTGTAGGTGGGAACTTGCAGCCACTCTGGAAAATACCTGCTGATCCTGGGCTAGAGGTGACAGATTTGCAGAAGAGCATGGGGGCATGGTATGCTGTTAGCAAGCTAGGTGAAGAGTGTTTCCTCTGCCCTGGTTCTCATAGGTGCCTGTGTATCTAGGCTGGAGGGAGAGGAAGAGAAAAGGTACCTGCCAGCTCTTCTTTCTTAGAAAGTCTCCTGAAGATCCCTGCTCTTCTAGCACACACTCTGAGATTTAGTAAACCAATCTCCCTCTCGTATACCTCAGGTATTGTTCAAACTGCTGCTTCTATGCTGGATCTCAGCAAAACTGCTTGTTGTGCTGTCCCATTAAGGGAGGCAATTCAATTTCCTATCACCTTCTGGCTCTCTTGGAGCCAAGATGGGTGATTTTTAAAGTTCCAGGTGTTTAGCCCCACTAAGAACCTGTGAAGTTATGTCACTCTGGTTTTTAAAAGCCAAACGTTATGGGGATTTGTCTTCCCAGTGCAGGTTCTCCATGCCTTGTGTGCGGTCTGCTCCTCTCCCTCTCCAAGTCTGAAGGCTCCCTCACTCCCTCCTAGTAGTTGGGCCAGTTTGTTTCCCAACCACTTCTCCACCCTTACTCCCTTTTTCAATGTGGCCTCTTCTTTACAATTAGCTGTGGAAAGTCTGGTCTTCTAGTGTTTGGGTCATTTTCTGCATTTTTTACACTGATGTGGATGTTTTCTAGGTGTATCCAAGGGATGGGGTAAGCCTAGAATCATCCTACTCCACCATCTTCCCTGGAAGTTATAACTTTCAAAAATGCTTTCACATGAAATACACTAGTTCTTTATATACAGAGCATTTTAAAAGTTAAGTGGACTATTACAAAAACCAAGCACATCAACCATTTTGACCAGGAAAACAGTTAATATGTAGAAGAATAAGAGATACCACAGAATGAGTAGAAATACTAACAATAAAGTGAGGAGAATGTACTGAAAAGTTCTTTATCAGATTTTATACTTTAAATCCCCCACTTTCCTTATATTTTCATACTACAAAAAATGAGTAGATGGTGATCTATAGGAAAAAAAGTCATATTTTGATATCAAATTTGTAATATTTTGTATTTGGAGTTATTATAAAACATTTACTAAAAACTCACAACTTACTAGATAGTAGACATACTAACAGAGCAATGAGAAACAAAATTTATTGGGACCTTAAAGGATTTATAGGAATTCAAAGTTACACAACAAAGACTGGGTGTCACCAAAGATAGCACTCAATGGATGCTGCAGGACCATCTCACAGGGGTTGTTTGCCTTAGTGAATTCACCAGAATCCAGGCCATGGCCTTCAATTTTAGACGTATACAGCCTGATCTTGGTTATGTTCCAGAATTCATCCAAATTCAGGAGATGAAATTATGCTGATTATATCATAAGACTGAAAGATATAAACACAGAAGGAGAATTTATTAATTTAAATTGAGAAATGCACGTATAATACAAGTCAGATATGACTTAAGATAACACCCCACTTTCCATTTCCTGGTAGGTTATAAGAAAAACAGAATTATTGGAACATTTTTTCATAAACATAAAATGTTAAGTCAAAAGATGCTGATAATGGACATCTGGCTTTATATCTGATGAGTCAATTCACAGTGAATATTGATCTGTCATGTAGACAAGACCTTTCAATCACCCTAGGAATCTTTCCTTAAAAAAGTGCTGGAATGTTTATCTCTGCATTACTTGTTATTCTAGGCTTCCTTAATGGATCAACTGCCTCCATGTTGATACTCTTAGCTTCCAACCTATTCTTACGCTTCTTAGAAACTCTGTATGTATTTATTTAAACAAATGATACATGAATACAGTGGAGCTATATATAAAGCAAACACCATACACACAACTCTTCCCGCCACACTTCTGACTTTCTCCAGTGCTCCTATCTCCAGGAGACAAGTATAAATTCTTTCTAGAGTCTTCTCTATGTATTTATTTATATTTTTATTGGAGTCCAATTTACCAACATATAGCATAACACCCAGCCCTCATCACTCCAAGTGCCCCCATCAGTGCCCATCACCCAGGCACCCCAACACCCGCCCACCTACCTTTATATGACACCTTGATCCTTTCCGAGAGCTAGGTGTCTCTCATGTTTTGTCACCCTCGCTGATATTTACACTAATTTTCCCTCCTTTCCCCTTAATTCCTTTTCACTAATTTTTATATTCCCCAAATGAATGAGACCATATAATGTTTGTCCTTCTCCGATTAACTAACTTCACTCAGCATAATACCCTCCAGTTCCATCCATGTCGAAGCAAATGGTGGGTATTTGTCGTTTCTAATGGCTGAGTAATATTCCATTGTATACATAAACCACATCTCCTTTATCCATTCATCTTTCGATGGACACTGAGGCTCCATCCACAGTTGGGCTATTGTGGACATTGCTGCTATAAACATGGGGGTGCAGGTGTCCAGTGGTTCATTGCATCTGTATCTTTGGGGTAAATCCCCAGGAGTGCAATTGCTGGGTCATACGGCAGTACTATTTTAACTCTTTGAGGAAACTAAACACAGTTTTCTAATCTATGCACTTAAATGTACAGTGATAATATTTACTATAAAGTTTTAGCTAAGAGGTTTTGAAACAAGTTAAATCATATGATACATACTATAAGGGAAACTGATTTGATCCACGTAATGTCACAATAATTTTGTATATGAAAATAGAATTCTCGCAATACTTAAAATGCATCATGGAATTATATTGCAAAAAAAATGAACTTAGTAACTTCTCCCATAAAAAAAATTTAGTATACACAGATCTTTTGTGGACCACAAACAATGCAGGGGATTTACCTGTGTAGGTGTATTTTAATACATATCATAAATAAAATGTTTCAAGAGCACAACTTTACATTTTGATATGTATTGTATTAGAATTTCCAGTCTCATAAACAGTATATTTTTAACCACATAATTCTTAAATGAAAGATTATGGAAACCTTGAATATTGGAAGTATGATGAGTGAAGAGTAATATCATAACAAATTTTATTTACATGATGATAATAAAATAAACTTAAACTCAACTTTCATTATACATTCATGTATTGCCATTGACATGAATCCTTAAGACACCAGCCAGTGTTGGAATTCCCTGCCTTACAGGTGTGGATTTTCCCACCCCTGTGGAACTCCCATGGGCTCAGGCATCCAGGAAGGCTTTTCAAAAAGGCCAGGAAGGGAACCACTGGGGAAACCGTAAAAACCTTCAGGATCACGTTCTCCAGGCACTGGGTGGCATGGCTTATGAGGGTATGACCTTAAACAATCACACCGAGGTGGCCACTGCTTTGCTTTGCATCCCAACCTGCTCTGGCTTAAAAGCCCTCATTCCCTGGTTTTGCAAGACTGACTGCCTGATAACCTGATAACCCAACCTACTCCACCCTCTACCGCCCCTCCCCCCCAACAGCTGGCACAGGCGCGCGCACAAACACACACACACACACACACACACACACACACACAACACCAACCCCCACCCCCCCATCCCAGGGGCCCATCTCATTCCTTTTCCAGGGCCAATACCCGGCCGGCATCAATCCCGGTTTAGGTTGAGGAACAGAGGGAGCTATTTACACCGAACCAAGCCCCCAAACATGCCCCCCTTTCGGCCACAAGCCCCTCGAAAACGGAAGGGCCCCCAACCCCAGCTCCATGGACCTCCTAACCCCCACCCCCTGCCCAAGGGCAAAAATTCGCAGGGGCCCTTGGAGGAAAACCCAGCAAGTCTTATGGTGGAGCTCCCTGTGCAGAATTGAAACCAGGGATCCTGGCCGCCAAAGCCAACGGGGGTGGGGTGGGGGTGGGGGTGGGGGAGTGGGGCGAGGCGCGCAGAGAGACCCCCCCGCCCCCCCGCCCCGACTGGAACCTGTGAACAGAGGCATTTGGGGAAGGACACACTGCGCTCCATCAGAGACGCCAAGTGGCCTTCTTCCGGGAGACCCACCTCTGTAACCCATCCCATCTCCGAAAAGGCCCACCGCCCACCGCCCACCCCTGGGCACAAACCAGTGCCCGGGGTTCCATGGAGGGAGGCAGCTGGTGGCCCTCAGAGCCCCGTGACCCTCCGCAGGACCGCGTTCTGCAAGACCGGTCAACAGGTTCTGGACCCCTGTGGGACCTGGCTGCCCTCTGGCCCATTCTTTGGCCCACTGAACCATGAGGCTTCAGGAGAAGAGAGCTGGCTGCCAAGGGACAGGTGTGGTGCAGACAAGCCAGAGGCCAGGGGGAGCCTGAAGATTCAAAGTCCAAGAAAAATCCGTAAGCCTACTGGTGGGATCTCTTGAGGGTCATCTGTGTTCACCGTGAACCAGCAGGGCGAACGGAGTCAAGAAACGCCTAGCTAAAAATCGGTAACACAAGAAACAACAGGTGCCGGCGAGGATGGGGAAGAAAAGGAACACTGGCGCACTGCACTGCTGGTGGGAGCCCAAACTGGGAACAGAGCCACAGTGGAAAGCAGCGCGGAGGTTCCTCGAAAAGGTAAACTACAGCGACCCGGCCATCCAGCAATCGCAGGACCGGATAATTACCCAAAGGATACAAGAACACTAATTCAAAGGGACACACGCGCCCCTATGTTTACCGCAGAGTTATTTACAATAGCCAAGAAGAGGGGAGCAGCCCAAGTGTCCATCGGACTGACGAGTGCATAAAGAAGATGTGGTACAGACGTGTGCCGGGACGTGGACGTGTGCCGGGACGCGCACACGCCCGCGAGAGCGCGGGCACACACACAGGAATGTCATTCAGCCATAAAAAGGGGATGAAATCTTCCCATTTCCAAGGACATGGATGGAGCCTGAGAGTAGAAGGCTAAGCAAACTGAGTCAGGCAGACAAACACAGATACCTTAGGATTTCACTCAAGCGGGGAATTTAAGAAGAAAACCCAAAGGTGCGGGGGTGGGGGGTGGGGGAAGAGATCCAGAGGGGGACTCTTAATGAGAGAGAACTGATGGTTACCCAATGGGAGAAGGTGGGGGTGGTGAAACAGCTGACTGGGGATTAGCCAGTGCACAGAGTCCAGATGAGCACCAGGTGACCTAGGGAACTGCTGAATCAGTATATTGGACACCCGAAAGGAATGCAACGCGCCGCACGTTAAACTAACTGGAGTCAAAGGAAAAACTTGAAGGAAAAGAAGAAGAAGAAGAAGAAGAAGAAGAAGAAGAAGAAGAAGAAGAAGAAGAAGAAAAGGCCTAGTTACACTTGCAGGTTTGCCCAAAGTGGTCAAGATGGCCAGGAAACCAGCCAGAGTTGAGATGGGTGCTCTGTGGCTTGGATGAGGACAGGGACGGTGAGCAGGAGAGCAGGAGAGGAGGAGAGAAGGCAGAGGCTAGAGGAGGCTGGAGAAGGGCAGGGGTGGTGGTGGTGGTGGTGGTGGTGGTGGTGGTGGTGGTGGTTCTCCACCCAGTGTCTGGCAGCCAAAGAGGGAAGAGGAAGGCTCAGTGGGGGCAGGGAAAGGGGTGACTTGCCATCTCTGGAGCCACAGTGCCATCCAGCGGAAACTGTCTCTGAAAAGCCCAGGCAGCAGCAACCTGTCTTCCGCCAGGCACCGCCAGGCACCCGGGTGGGGGCGGCGGGAGGGAACGTCAGCAGGCATGCCCTGCATTGCCTGGGCCCTGCCCAAGCCAGGGTGGGTCTCAGGCCCATCAGGCCTCAGAAGCCCTGATGGAATTGTGCCTGCCAGTGGGACCCAGTGGGGAAGCAGGGTTCTCGGGACCCTGGGGATACAGCAGGCAGCCCCAAGGCCAAACGGGGGGGGGGGGGGGGGGGGGGCGGGGCTTCCCTGTCAGCCATTTTGGGGTGGGCCCAGGGGAAGCAACTGGCCACTGACCACAGGGACCAGGGCCGTGTTTTCCTCTGGTGTCCTTTGTGGGGAGTGCCCTGCCTGGGGCCACGCGGGGATCAGGAGGCCCCTTTCGCTTTCCTCACTGGGAGCCGAGGCAGTTTAGAGGTTCCGGGCCCGGCCAATGGCGCTTGGCAGTCCCAGGCAACCTCCGGGCTCAGCCATCTCAGGCTGCCCCTGGGGCTTCTGAGTGACTTCCTCAGCTCCGCAGCCAGGGTCCAATCTGGGATCCAGCACACAGGTGAAGGGAAGGCCAGGAGCCAGGTGTCCAGGTGTCCAAGCACAGGGCCCACCGCTTCCCCTTCCCTCTCTGCCCCGTTCTCCCCTCACCGGCCCCAAGCCAGCTCCTCCTCAACTCCTGGGCTTTCCTCACCACTGGAGCCCAGGCGGCTCCCTTGGACAGAAACAATTTCCGCTTGATGGCAGTATGGCTCCACGTTTGCCAACTGAATCCGGACCCTGCCCCCTCCCCCTTCATCCCAACCACCTCAGGTCTTGGTCCTCAGCCACATCTAAGGTTAAAAACAAACCAAACAAAACAACAACAGCAGCTACCACCACAACAACACTCTCGGGCTCTCTCCTTTCTCTCTCTCTCTCTCTCTCTCTCTCTCTCTCTCTCTCTCTCTCACACACACACACACACACGCACACCGCACAGGCACACGCACACATATGCACACGCGCACGCAGAGGTACTCAGAAAGCAAAAGGACAAAGTAAAAACCAAAACGAGGCCCCCCCACAGCCAGTGCCCCTCAACACGCAAAACACGAAAAATCACAAGGCACTGGAGTTCAGGGGACAAGAAAGGACAGCAACACCACCACCACAACGACACACTTACACACCCCATTACAGGGAAAGGAGAAGGAGAGAGGGGAAAAAAAAAAAAAAAAAATATATATATATATATATATATATGTATATATATATACACACACATAAATATATACGTGTATATGTATATTTAAATACATATGTGGGAATACGTATGTGTGTATATGTATATAGACATATACACACACACCTGGCAAGGGGACTCCAGCTGAATACCAAATCACTAAGCAGGGCTAAATGACTGGGGACCAGGAGGCCTGACACCCTGCCGGGCCTTTCCCCTTCCAGTTACCCTACCCCATTGTTCTTGCCCCCTGCTCTCCTGTGAGGTAAGTGGCAAGGGACACATAAGCCCACCTCTGTGACTCTGACTCTGCGGGGATGGTTTACATCCGTAGGACCTCCCCTGAACAAGCTTTCTCCCCCACTGTCCCCCCCACCCCACCCCTCCCGCGCTGGCTTGCGGGTCCCTTCGTGGCCTCCCCCCAAGGCCTGTAGCTACAGCCTGAGGTCACCACCGCCTTGCCAGGACCCGACAAAGCAGCCAGAAATGGCCCACCGGACCTGCAGCCACAGGGCCGCATCCAGGGGGCTCCCCAGAATGGGGAACCAAGCACTCACACGAGCACCGACTCTATGGCAGGCAGCCCAGCCCGTGCTCTCACACAGGGGCCTTGGCAAGGCCACCACCAAACATCTCCGAGTCGCGGGGCCCCACACAGGGCCACCATTCTGCGGAGGACGGCCACCGACTCTCCTCCAATGTGGGAGTCCCCATCTATCTGGGTAAACAGGCCAGGCTCCAGGTTCACAGGCCTTGCTTGAGCAGGCCCGTCCACAGGTGACCAACTCACGCCACCCCCAAGGGCTTGGCTGCGTGTCCCGCTTGGAGAGCCCGCCCGGGAATGTGCGTGCCCGCGTCCCCGTGCCAGTGTGTGCACGCGCGCGCGGCGTGTCTGTCAGTATGCTCAGCGTGCACATGGCGGCGTGCCCGTGTGGCCCCGTGTACCCCCGTGTACAGGCGGCCCCGCCAGGAAAAGGGCCCACCGCCCACCAGGCAGCCTCTTGCCAAAGGAGCCCTCCTGAGTGCCATCAAGGGTCCTGACCCGGAGGTCGCCCTGGAGGGCACAGAGAGGGCCAAAGGAGAGGCCCAACCACACCCTGAATATGGAGCGGGCACGCGCCATAGGGCCAAAAGAGCCAAAGAGCCCGGGGCATGCACCCAGGGCAAAGAGAGGGTCGGGTCTGAGGACACCCCGGGGAAACACTGGGGTGGGTTTAAAAAGCGGGAGGTCGGGGACCCGAGAGAGGAGAGGGATGAGTTACTTACTCTCTCCCAGGGCAATAAAGGGATGGTCAAGGGATGGTCGTAAGGCGATGCCCCTTGCTCCCCCAATCCACGGGGGCCGCGTTCACTTCCATAGCACCAGTAAAGGTTAACGTGGGGACACGCGCAGAGGAAGAATGCCAGTAAAGACGCGAAAGTAAGGAGTCAAAAGCGGAGAGAGAGCAAAGGAGGAACCCTAGTGCAGGAGAAGAACGAATGTGACCTCAAAAGGCACCGCGCCCCAGCTGGACCTGTGGAACCAGCCAGCCGTGGCTTCCTAGGGGAAGAGCCATCAGCCAAGGCAAAGTCTCAGCCACTTAGGCGAGGGGTTGAGCCCTGTCCAGAGAGAGGCCTGTTTTGCCATGCTCTAGGGCCCAACTCAGGCGTGGGAGGCCAAACAGAAAGGGGCAGGGAGGAAGGAAAGGGGAACAACAAGGAAGGGCGTCTGTCGGGCCCACTGAGCCTCCTTGCACAGAGGCTGGCTGTGTCAGTGAGGGGGCCTGCCCAGACCGGTCTACCTGAATAAAGCTGTGTATGCCCGTATGCCCGTCCGCCTGCCCGTGTGCCTGTTTGCACGTGCCTCTGAGTGTAGGGGCGGGGGGCGGGGGGGGAGAGCGAGAGCTAGAGCGAGAGCTAGAGCGGGTGTGGGTGTGGGTGTGGGTGTGGGTGGAGGTGTGGAGGTGTGGAGGTATGTGCCCGAGTTCATGATAGTAAGCACAGGTGACTACAGGGAAAGGTGTGGAGGAGGAGAGCTGCATCCAGACAGATGTGAGGAACCAAAGATGACCCCAGATGCTGCAGAGTGGGGATTCTGTGGCTTGTTTGTTGGTCCGGATCCCCGCCCTTCTTTCTCCCTGCTTTTTCTCCCAGGAAGTGCCAGAGGCGCCCTGCCCTTCAGTGTCTGGGAAAGATCCACCGTAGGTCCTGCTTGGCAGGAAGGTGGGGACCTCCGAAGGTGTTTGTTGCTTGTTTCCGTGTGTGTTTCCTTTTCCTCGCCAATTTCAAAGGTTGGCCTACTTCCTGGAATAGCTTGACTGGAATGGAAGAGTGTCCCAAACAGTGACTGCTCCTTTCTAAGAGTCCTTAAGATACTAACCACCCAGTGTTGGAATACCCTGCCTTGCGGGTGTGGATTTTCCCTCCCCTGTGGAACTCCCATGGGCTCAGGCATCCAGGAAGGCTTTTCAAAAAGGCCAGGAAGGGAACCACTGGGGAAACCGTAAAAACCTTCAGGATCACGTTCTCCAGGCACTGGGTGGCATGGCTTATGAGGGTATGACCTTAAACAATCACACCGAGGTGGCCACTGCTTTGCTTTGCATCCCAACCTGCTCTGGCTTAAAAGCCCTCATTCCCTGGTTTTGCAAGACTGACTGCCTGATAACCTGATAACCCAACCTACTCCACCCTCTACCGCCCCTCCCCCCCAACAGCTGGCACAGGCGCGCGCACAAACACACACACACACACACACACACACACACACACAACACCAACCCCCACCCCCCCATCCCAGGGGCCCATCTCATTCCTTTTCCAGGGCCAATACCCGGCCGGCATCAATCCCGGTTTAGGTTGAGGAACAGAGGGAGCTATTTACACCGAACCAAGCCCCCAAACATGCCCCCCTTTCGGCCACAAGCCCCTCGAAAACGGAAGGGCCCCCAACCCCAGCTCCATGGACCTCCTAACCCCCACCCCCTGCCCAAGGGCAAAAATTCGCAGGGGCCCTTGGAGGAAAACCCAGCAAGTCTTATGGTGGAGCTCCCTGTGCAGAATTGAAACCAGGGATCCTGGCCGCCAAAGCCAACGGGGGTGGGGTGGGGGTGGGGGTGGGGGAGTGGGGCGAGGCGCGCAGAGAGACCCCCCCGCCCCCCCGCCCCGACTGGAACCTGTGAACAGAGGCATTTGGGGAAGGACACACTGCGCTCCATCAGAGACGCCAAGTGGCCTTCTTCCGGGAGACCCACCTCTGTAACCCATCCCATCTCCGAAAAGGCCCACCGCCCACCGCCCACCCCTGGGCACAAACCAGTGCCCGGGGTTCCATGGAGGGAGGCAGCTGGTGGCCCTCAGAGCCCCGTGACCCTCCGCAGGACCGCGTTCTGCAAGACCGGTCAACAGGTTCTGGACCCCTGTGGGACCTGGCTGCCCTCTGGCCCATTCTTTGGCCCACTGAACCATGAGGCTTCAGGAGAAGAGAGCTGGCTGCCAAGGGACAGGTGTGGTGCAGACAAGCCAGAGGCCAGGGGGAGCCTGAAGATTCAAAGTCCAAGAAAAATCCGTAAGCCTACTGGTGGGATCTCTTGAGGGTCATCTGTGTTCACCGTGAACCAGCAGGGCGAACGGAGTCAAGAAACGCCTAGCTAAAAATCGGTAACACAAGAAACAACAGGTGCCGGCGAGGATGGGGAAGAAAAGGAACACTGGCGCACTGCACTGCTGGTGGGAGCCCAAACTGGGAACAGAGCCACAGTGGAAAGCAGCGCGGAGGTTCCTCGAAAAGGTAAACTACAGCGACCCGGCCATCCAGCAATCGCAGGACCGGATAATTACCCAAAGGATACAAGAACACTAATTCAAAGGGACACACGCGCCCCTATGTTTACCGCAGAGTTATTTACAATAGCCAAGAAGAGGGGAGCAGCCCAAGTGTCCATCGGACTGACGAGTGCATAAAGAAGATGTGGTACAGACGTGTGCCGGGACGTGGACGTGTGCCGGGACGCGCACACGCCCGCGAGAGCGCGGGCACACACACAGGAATGTCATTCAGCCATAAAAAGGGGATGAAATCTTCCCATTTCCAAGGACATGGATGGAGCCTGAGAGTAGAAGGCTAAGCAAACTGAGTCAGGCAGACAAACACAGATACCTTAGGATTTCACTCAAGCGGGGAATTTAAGAAGAAAACCCAAAGGTGCGGGGGTGGGGGGTGGGGGAAGAGATCCAGAGGGGGACTCTTAATGAGAGAGAACTGATGGTTACCCAATGGGAGAAGGTGGGGGTGGTGAAACAGCTGACTGGGGATTAGCCAGTGCACAGAGTCCAGATGAGCACCAGGTGACCTAGGGAACTGCTGAATCAGTATATTGGACACCCGAAAGGAATGCAACGCGCCGCACGTTAAACTAACTGGAGTCAAAGGAAAAACTTGAAGGAAAAGAAGAAGAAGAAGAAGAAGAAGAAGAAGAAGAAGAAGAAGAAGAAGAAGAAGAAGAAGAAAAGGCCTAGTTACACTTGCAGGTTTGCCCAAAGTGGTCAAGATGGCCAGGAAACCAGCCAGAGTTGAGATGGGTGCTCTGTGGCTTGGATGAGGACAGGGACGGTGAGCAGGAGAGCAGGAGAGGAGGAGAGAAGGCAGAGGCTAGAGGAGGCTGGAGAAG
>NW_027325820.1:380000-407500 GCF_048418805.1 Vulpes vulpes
CCTGAATATGGAGCGGGCACGCGCCATAGGGCCAAAAGAGCCAAAGAGCCCGGGGCATGCACCCAGGGCAAAGAGAGGGTCGGGTCTGAGGACACCCCGGGGAAACACTGGGGTGGGTTTAAAAAGCGGGAGGTCGGGGACCCGAGAGAGGAGAGGGATGAGTTACTTACTCTCTCCCAGGGCAATAAAGGGATGGTCAAGGGATGGTCGTAAGGCGATGCCCCTTGCTCCCCCAATCCACGGGGGCCGCGTTCACTTCCATAGCACCAGTAAAGGTTAACGTGGGGACACGCGCAGAGGAAGAATGCCAGTAAAGACGCGAAAGTAAGGAGTCAAAAGCGGAGAGAGAGCAAAGGAGGAACCCTAGTGCAGGAGAAGAACGAATGTGACCTCAAAAGGCACCGCGCCCCAGCTGGACCTGTGGAACCAGCCAGCCGTGGCTTCCTAGGGGAAGAGCCATCAGCCAAGGCAAAGTCTCAGCCACTTAGGCGAGGGGTTGAGCCCTGTCCAGAGAGAGGCCTGTTTTGCCATGCTCTAGGGCCCAACTCAGGCGTGGGAGGCCAAACAGAAAGGGGCAGGGAGGAAGGAAAGGGGAACAACAAGGAAGGGCGTCTGTCGGGCCCACTGAGCCTCCTTGCACAGAGGCTGGCTGTGTCAGTGAGGGGGCCTGCCCAGACCGGTCTACCTGAATAAAGCTGTGTATGCCCGTATGCCCGTCCGCCTGCCCGTGTGCCTGTTTGCACGTGCCTCTGAGTGTAGGGGCGGGGGGCGGGGGGGGAGAGCGAGAGCTAGAGCGAGAGCTAGAGCGGGTGTGGGTGTGGGTGTGGGTGGAGGTGTGGAGGTGTGGAGGTATGTGCCCGAGTTCATGATAGTAAGCACAGGTGACTACAGGGAAAGGTGTGGAGGAGGAGAGCTGCATCCAGACAGATGTGAGGAACCAAAGATGACCCCAGATGCTGCAGAGTGGGGATTCTGTGGCTTGTTTGTTGGTCCGGATCCCCGCCCTTCTTTCTCCCTGCTTTTTCTCCCAGGAAGTGCCAGAGGCGCCCTGCCCTTCAGTGTCTGGGAAAGATCCACCGTAGGTCCTGCTTGGCAGGAAGGTGGGGACCTCCGAAGGTGTTTGTTGCTTGTTTCCGTGTGTGTTTCCTTTTCCTCGCCAATTTCAAAGGTTGGCCTACTTCCTGGAATAGCTTGACTGGAATGGAAGAGTGTCCCAAACAGTGACTGCTCCTTTCTAAGAGTCCTTAAGATACTAACCACCCAGTGTTGGAATACCCTGCCTTGCGGGTGTGGATTTTCCCTCCCCTGTGGAACTCCCATGGGCTCAGGCATCCAGGAAGGCTTTTCAAAAAGGCCAGGAAGGGAACCACTGGGGAAACCGTAAAAACCTTCAGGATCACGTTCTCCAGGCACTGGGTGGCATGGCTTATGAGGGTATGACCTTAAACAATCACACCGAGGTGGCCACTGCTTTGCTTTGCATCCCAACCTGCTCTGGCTTAAAAGCCCTCATTCCCTGGTTTTGCAAGACTGACTGCCTGATAACCTGATAACCCAACCTACTCCACCCTCTACCGCCCCTCCCCCCCAACAGCTGGCACAGGCGCGCGCACAAACACACACACACACACACACACACACACACACACAACACCAACCCCCACCCCCCCATCCCAGGGGCCCATCTCATTCCTTTTCCAGGGCCAATACCCGGCCGGCATCAATCCCGGTTTAGGTTGAGGAACAGAGGGAGCTATTTACACCGAACCAAGCCCCCAAACATGCCCCCCTTTCGGCCACAAGCCCCTCGAAAACGGAAGGGCCCCCAACCCCAGCTCCATGGACCTCCTAACCCCCACCCCCTGCCCAAGGGCAAAAATTCGCAGGGGCCCTTGGAGGAAAACCCAGCAAGTCTTATGGTGGAGCTCCCTGTGCAGAATTGAAACCAGGGATCCTGGCCGCCAAAGCCAACGGGGGTGGGGTGGGGGTGGGGGTGGGGGAGTGGGGCGAGGCGCGCAGAGAGACCCCCCCGCCCCCCCGCCCCGACTGGAACCTGTGAACAGAGGCATTTGGGGAAGGACACACTGCGCTCCATCAGAGACGCCAAGTGGCCTTCTTCCGGGAGACCCACCTCTGTAACCCATCCCATCTCCGAAAAGGCCCACCGCCCACCGCCCACCCCTGGGCACAAACCAGTGCCCGGGGTTCCATGGAGGGAGGCAGCTGGTGGCCCTCAGAGCCCCGTGACCCTCCGCAGGACCGCGTTCTGCAAGACCGGTCAACAGGTTCTGGACCCCTGTGGGACCTGGCTGCCCTCTGGCCCATTCTTTGGCCCACTGAACCATGAGGCTTCAGGAGAAGAGAGCTGGCTGCCAAGGGACAGGTGTGGTGCAGACAAGCCAGAGGCCAGGGGGAGCCTGAAGATTCAAAGTCCAAGAAAAATCCGTAAGCCTACTGGTGGGATCTCTTGAGGGTCATCTGTGTTCACCGTGAACCAGCAGGGCGAACGGAGTCAAGAAACGCCTAGCTAAAAATCGGTAACACAAGAAACAACAGGTGCCGGCGAGGATGGGGAAGAAAAGGAACACTGGCGCACTGCACTGCTGGTGGGAGCCCAAACTGGGAACAGAGCCACAGTGGAAAGCAGCGCGGAGGTTCCTCGAAAAGGTAAACTACAGCGACCCGGCCATCCAGCAATCGCAGGACCGGATAATTACCCAAAGGATACAAGAACACTAATTCAAAGGGACACACGCGCCCCTATGTTTACCGCAGAGTTATTTACAATAGCCAAGAAGAGGGGAGCAGCCCAAGTGTCCATCGGACTGACGAGTGCATAAAGAAGATGTGGTACAGACGTGTGCCGGGACGTGGACGTGTGCCGGGACGCGCACACGCCCGCGAGAGCGCGGGCACACACACAGGAATGTCATTCAGCCATAAAAAGGGGATGAAATCTTCCCATTTCCAAGGACATGGATGGAGCCTGAGAGTAGAAGGCTAAGCAAACTGAGTCAGGCAGACAAACACAGATACCTTAGGATTTCACTCAAGCGGGGAATTTAAGAAGAAAACCCAAAGGTGCGGGGGTGGGGGGTGGGGGAAGAGATCCAGAGGGGGACTCTTAATGAGAGAGAACTGATGGTTACCCAATGGGAGAAGGTGGGGGTGGTGAAACAGCTGACTGGGGATTAGCCAGTGCACAGAGTCCAGATGAGCACCAGGTGACCTAGGGAACTGCTGAATCAGTATATTGGACACCCGAAAGGAATGCAACGCGCCGCACGTTAAACTAACTGGAGTCAAAGGAAAAACTTGAAGGAAAAGAAGAAGAAGAAGAAGAAGAAGAAGAAGAAGAAGAAGAAGAAGAAGAAGAAGAAGAAGAAAAGGCCTAGTTACACTTGCAGGTTTGCCCAAAGTGGTCAAGATGGCCAGGAAACCAGCCAGAGTTGAGATGGGTGCTCTGTGGCTTGGATGAGGACAGGGACGGTGAGCAGGAGAGCAGGAGAGGAGGAGAGAAGGCAGAGGCTAGAGGAGGCTGGAGAAGGGCAGGGGTGGTGGTGGTGGTGGTGGTGGTGGTGGTGGTGGTGGTGGTGGTTCTCCACCCAGTGTCTGGCAGCCAAAGAGGGAAGAGGAAGGCTCAGTGGGGGCAGGGAAAGGGGTGACTTGCCATCTCTGGAGCCACAGTGCCATCCAGCGGAAACTGTCTCTGAAAAGCCCAGGCAGCAGCAACCTGTCTTCCGCCAGGCACCGCCAGGCACCCGGGTGGGGGCGGCGGGAGGGAACGTCAGCAGGCATGCCCTGCATTGCCTGGGCCCTGCCCAAGCCAGGGTGGGTCTCAGGCCCATCAGGCCTCAGAAGCCCTGATGGAATTGTGCCTGCCAGTGGGACCCAGTGGGGAAGCAGGGTTCTCGGGACCCTGGGGATACAGCAGGCAGCCCCAAGGCCAAACGGGGGGGGGGGGGGGGGGGGGCGGGGCTTCCCTGTCAGCCATTTTGGGGTGGGCCCAGGGGAAGCAACTGGCCACTGACCACAGGGACCAGGGCCGTGTTTTCCTCTGGTGTCCTTTGTGGGGAGTGCCCTGCCTGGGGCCACGCGGGGATCAGGAGGCCCCTTTCGCTTTCCTCACTGGGAGCCGAGGCAGTTTAGAGGTTCCGGGCCCGGCCAATGGCGCTTGGCAGTCCCAGGCAACCTCCGGGCTCAGCCATCTCAGGCTGCCCCTGGGGCTTCTGAGTGACTTCCTCAGCTCCGCAGCCAGGGTCCAATCTGGGATCCAGCACACAGGTGAAGGGAAGGCCAGGAGCCAGGTGTCCAGGTGTCCAAGCACAGGGCCCACCGAGGGCCCACCGCTTCCCCTTCCCTCTCTGCCCCGTTCTCCCCTCACCGGCCCCAAGCCAGCTCCTCCTCAACTCCTGGGCTTTCCTCACCACTGGAGCCCAGGCGGCTCCCTTGGACAGAAACAATTTCCGCTTGATGGCAGTATGGCTCCACGTTTGCCAACTGAATCCGGACCCTGCCCCCTCCCCCTTCATCCCAACCACCTCAGGTCTTGGTCCTCAGCCACATCTAAGGTTAAAAACAAACCAAACAAAACAACAACAGCAGCTACCACCACAACAACACTCTCGGGCTCTCTCCTTTCTCTCTCTCTCTCTCTCTCTCTCTCTCTCTCTCTCTCTCTCTCTCACACACACACACACACACACACACGCACACCGCACAGGCACACGCACACATATGCACACACGCACGCAGAGGTACTCAGAAAGCAAAAGGACAAAGTAAAAACCAAAACGAGGCCCCCCCACAGCCAGTGCCCCTCAACACGCAAAACACGAAAAATCACAAGGCACTGGAGTTCAGGGGACAAGAAAGGACAGCAACACCACCACCACAACGACACACTTACACACCCCATTACAGGGAAAGGAGAAGGAGAGAGGGGAAAAAAAAAAAAAAAAATATATATATATATATATATATGTATATATATATACACACACATAAATATATACGTGTATATGTATATTTAAATACATATGTGGGAATACGTATGTGTGTATATGTATATAGACATATACACACACACCTGGCAAGGGGACTCCAGCTGAATACCAAATCACTAAGCAGGGCTAAATGACTGGGGACCAGGAGGCCTGACACCCTGCCGGGCCTTTCCCCTTCCAGTTACCCTACCCCATTGTTCTTGCCCCCTGCTCTCCTGTGAGGTAAGTGGCAAGGGACACATAAGCCCACCTCTGTGACTCTGACTCTGCGGGGATGGTTTACATCCGTAGGACCTCCCCTGAACAAGCTTTCTCCCCCACTGTCCCCCCCACCCCACCCCTCCCGCGCTGGCTTGCGGGTCCCTTCGTGGCCTCCCCCCAAGGCCTGTAGCTACAGCCTGAGGTCACCACCGCCTTGCCAGGACCCGACAAAGCAGCCAGAAATGGCCCACCGGACCTGCAGCCACAGGGCCGCATCCAGGGGGCTCCCCAGAATGGGGAACCAAGCACTCACACGAGCACCGACTCTATGGCAGGCAGCCCAGCCCGTGCTCTCACACAGGGGCCTTGGCAAGGCCACCACCAAACATCTCCGAGTCGCGGGGCCCCACACAGGGCCACCATTCTGCGGAGGACGGCCACCGACTCTCCTCCAATGTGGGAGTCCCCATCTATCTGGGTAAACAGGCCAGGCTCCAGGTTCACAGGCCTTGCTTGAGCAGGCCCGTCCACAGGTGACCAACTCACGCCACCCCCAAGGGCTTGGCTGCGTGTCCCGCTTGGAGAGCCCGCCCGGGAATGTGCGTGCCCGCGTCCCCGTGCCAGTGTGTGCACGCGCGCGCGGCGTGTCTGTCAGTATGCTCAGCGTGCACATGGCGGCGTGCCCGTGTGGCCCCGTGTACCCCCGTGTACAGGCGGCCCCGCCAGGAAAAGGGCCCACCGCCCACCAGGCAGCCTCTTGCCAAAGGAGCCCTCCTGAGTGCCATCAAGGGTCCTGACCCGGAGGTCGCCCTGGAGGGCACAGAGAGGGCCAAAGGAGAGGCCCAACCACACCCTGAATATGGAGCGGGCACGCGCCATAGGGCCAAAAGAGCCAAAGAGCCCGGGGCATGCACCCAGGGCAAAGAGAGGGTCGGGTCTGAGGACACCCCGGGGAAACACTGGGGTGGGTTTAAAAAGCGGGAGGTCGGGGACCCGAGAGAGGAGAGGGATGAGTTACTTACTCTCTCCCAGGGCAATAAAGGGATGGTCAAGGGATGGTCGTAAGGCGATGCCCCTTGCTCCCCCAATCCACGGGGGCCGCGTTCACTTCCATAGCACCAGTAAAGGTTAACGTGGGGACACGCGCAGAGGAAGAATGCCAGTAAAGACGCGAAAGTAAGGAGTCAAAAGCGGAGAGAGAGCAAAGGAGGAACCCTAGTGCAGGAGAAGAACGAATGTGACCTCAAAAGGCACCGCGCCCCAGCTGGACCTGTGGAACCAGCCAGCCGTGGCTTCCTAGGGGAAGAGCCATCAGCCAAGGCAAAGTCTCAGCCACTTAGGCGAGGGGTTGAGCCCTGTCCAGAGAGAGGCCTGTTTTGCCATGCTCTAGGGCCCAACTCAGGCGTGGGAGGCCAAACAGAAAGGGGCAGGGAGGAAGGAAAGGGGAACAACAAGGAAGGGCGTCTGTCGGGCCCACTGAGCCTCCTTGCACAGAGGCTGGCTGTGTCAGTGAGGGGGCCTGCCCAGACCGGTCTACCTGAATAAAGCTGTGTATGCCCGTATGCCCGTCCGCCTGCCCGTGTGCCTGTTTGCACGTGCCTCTGAGTGTAGGGGCGGGGGGCGGGGGGGGAGAGCGAGAGCTAGAGCGAGAGCTAGAGCGGGTGTGGGTGTGGGTGTGGGTGTGGGTGGAGGTGTGGAGGTGTGGAGGTATGTGCCCGAGTTCATGATAGTAAGCACAGGTGACTACAGGGAAAGGTGTGGAGGAGGAGAGCTGCATCCAGACAGATGTGAGGAACCAAAGATGACCCCAGATGCTGCAGAGTGGGGATTCTGTGGCTTGTTTGTTGGTCCGGATCCCCGCCCTTCTTTCTCCCTGCTTTTTCTCCCAGGAAGTGCCAGAGGCGCCCTGCCCTTCAGTGTCTGGGAAAGATCCACCGTAGGTCCTGCTTGGCAGGAAGGTGGGGACCTTCGAAGGTGTTTGTTGCTTGTTTCCGTGTGTGTTTCCTTTTCCTCGCCAATTTCAAAGGTTGGCCTACTTCCTGGAATAGCTTGACTGGAATGGAAGAGTGTCCCAAACAGTGACTGCTCCTTTCTAAGAGTCCTTAAGATACTAACCACCCAGTGTTGGAATACCCTGCCTTGCGGGTGTGGATTTTCCCTCCCCTGTGGAACTCCCATGGGCTCAGGCATCCAGGAAGGCTTTTCAAAAAGGCCAGGAAGGGAACCACTGGGGAAACCGTAAAAACCTTCAGGATCACGTTCTCCAGGCACTGGGTGGCATGGCTTATGAGGGTATGACCTTAAACAATCACACCGAGGTGGCCACTGCTTTGCTTTGCATCCCAACCTGCTCTGGCTTAAAAGCCCTCATTCCCTGGTTTTGCAAGACTGACTGCCTGATAACCTGATAACCCAACCTACTCCACCCTCTACCGCCCCTCCCCCCCAACAGCTGGCACAGGCGCGCGCACAAACACACACACACACACACACACACACACACACACACACACAACACCAACCCCCACCCCCCCATCCCAGGGGCCCATCTCATTCCTTTTCCAGGGCCAATACCCGGCCGGCATCAATCCCGGTTTAGGTTGAGGAACAGAGGGAGCTATTTACACCGAACCAAGCCCCCAAACATGCCCCCCTTTCGGCCACAAGCCCCTCGAAAACGGAAGGGCCCCCAACCCCAGCTCCATGGACCTCCTAACCCCCACCCCCTGCCCAAGGGCAAAAATTCGCAGGGGCCCTTGGAGGAAAACCCAGCAAGTCTTATGGTGGAGCTCCCTGTGCAGAATTGAAACCAGGGATCCTGGCCGCCAAAGCCAACGGGGGTGGGGTGGGGGTGGGGGTGGGGGAGTGGGGCGAGGCGCGCAGAGAGACCCCCCCGCCCCCCCGCCCCGACTGGAACCTGTGAACAGAGGCATTTGGGGAAGGACACACTGCGCTCCATCAGAGACGCCAAGTGGCCTTCTTCCGGGAGACCCACCTCTGTAACCCATCCCATCTCCGAAAAGGCCCACCGCCCACCGCCCACCCCTGGGCACAAACCAGTGCCCGGGGTTCCATGGAGGGAGGCAGCTGGTGGCCCTCAGAGCCCCGTGACCCTCCGCAGGACCGCGTTCTGCAAGACCGGTCAACAGGTTCTGGACCCCTGTGGGACCTGGCTGCCCTCTGGCCCATTCTTTGGCCCACTGAACCATGAGGCTTCAGGAGAAGAGAGCTGGCTGCCAAGGGACAGGTGTGGTGCAGACAAGCCAGAGGCCAGGGGGAGCCTGAAGATTCAAAGTCCAAGAAAAATCCGTAAGCCTACTGGTGGGATCTCTTGAGGGTCATCTGTGTTCACCGTGAACCAGCAGGGCGAACGGAGTCAAGAAACGCCTAGCTAAAAATCGGTAACACAAGAAACAACAGGTGCCGGCGAGGATGGGGAAGAAAAGGAACACTGGCGCACTGCACTGCTGGTGGGAGCCCAAACTGGGAACAGAGCCACAGTGGAAAGCAGCGCGGAGGTTCCTCGAAAAGGTAAACTACAGCGACCCGGCCATCCAGCAATCGCAGGACCGGATAATTACCCAAAGGATACAAGAACACTAATTCAAAGGGACACACGCGCCCCTATGTTTACCGCAGAGTTATTTACAATAGCCAAGAAGAGGGGAGCAGCCCAAGTGTCCATCGGACTGACGAGTGCATAAAGAAGATGTGGTACAGACGTGTGCCGGGACGTGGACGTGTGCCGGGACGCGCACACGCCCGCGAGAGCGCGGGCACACACACAGGAATGTCATTCAGCCATAAAAAGGGGATGAAATCTTCCCATTTCCAAGGACATGGATGGAGCCTGAGAGTAGAAGGCTAAGCAAACTGAGTCAGGCAGACAAACACAGATACCTTAGGATTTCACTCAAGCGGGGAATTTAAGAAGAAAACCCAAAGGTGCGGGGGTGGGGGGTGGGGGAAGAGATCCAGAGGGGGACTCTTAATGAGAGAGAACTGATGGTTACCCAATGGGAGAAGGTGGGGGTGGTGAAACAGCTGACTGGGGATTAGCCAGTGCACAGAGTCCAGATGAGCACCAGGTGACCTAGGGAACTGCTGAATCAGTATATTGGACACCCGAAAGGAATGCAACGCGCCGCACGTTAAACTAACTGGAGTCAAAGGAAAAACTTGAAGGAAAAGAAGAAGAAGAAGAAGAAGAAGAAGAAGAAGAAGAAGAAGAAGAAGAAGAAGAAGAAGAAAAGGCCTAGTTACACTTGCAGGTTTGCCCAAAGTGGTCAAGATGGCCAGGAAACCAGCCAGAGTTGAGATGGGTGCTCTGTGGCTTGGATGAGGACAGGGACGGTGAGCAGGAGAGCAGGAGAGGAGGAGAGAAGGCAGAGGCTAGAGGAGGCTGGAGAAGGGCAGGTGGTGGTGGTGGTGGTGGTGGTGGTGGTGGTGGTGGTGGTGGTGGTTCTCCACCCAGTGTCTGGCAGCCAAAGAGGGAAGAGGAAGGCTCAGTGGGGGCAGGGAAAGGGGTGACTTGCCATCTCTGGAGCCACAGTGCCATCCAGCGGAAACTGTCTCTGAAAAGCCCAGGCAGCAGCAACCTGTCTTCCGCCAGGCACCGCCAGGCACCCGGGTGGGGGCGGCGGGAGGGAACGTCAGCAGGCATGCCCTGCATTGCCTGGGCCCTGCCCAAGCCAGGGTGGGTCTCAGGCCCATCAGGCCTCAGAAGCCCTGATGGAATTGTGCCTGCCAGTGGGACCCAGTGGGGAAGCAGGGTTCTCGGGACCCTGGGGATACAGCAGGCAGCCCCAAGGCCAAACGGGGGGGGGGGGGGGGGGGGGCGGGGCTTCCCTGTCAGCCATTTTGGGGTGGGCCCAGGGGAAGCAACTGGCCACTGACCACAGGGACCAGGGCCGTGTTTTCCTCTGGTGTCCTTTGTGGGGAGTGCCCTGCCTGGGGCCACGCGGGGATCAGGAGGCCCCTTTCGCTTTCCTCACTGGGAGCCGAGGCAGTTTAGAGGTTCCGGGCCCGGCCAATGGCGCTTGGCAGTCCCAGGCAACCTCCGGGCTCAGCCATCTCAGGCTGCCCCTGGGGCTTCTGAGTGACTTCCTCAGCTCCGCAGCCAGGGTCCAATCTGGGATCCAGCACACAGGTGAAGGGAAGGCCAGGAGCCAGGTGTCCAGGTGTCCAAGCACAGGGCCCACCGCTTCCCCTTCCCTCTCTGCCCCGTTCTCCCCTCACCGGCCCCAAGCCAGCTCCTCCTCAACTCCTGGGCTTTCCTCACCACTGGAGCCCAGGCGGCTCCCTTGGACAGAAACAATTTCCGCTTGATGGCAGTATGGCTCCACGTTTGCCAACTGAATCCGGACCCTGCCCCCTCCCCCTTCATCCCAACCACCTCAGGTCTTGGTCCTCAGCCACATCTAAGGTTAAAAACAAACCAAACAAAACAACAACAGCAGCTACCACCACAACAACACTCTCGGGCTCTCTCCTTTCTCTCTCTCTCTCTCTCTCTCTCTCTCTCTCTCTCTCTCTCTCACACACACACACACACACACACACGCACACCGCACAGGCACACGCACACATATGCACACGCGCACGCAGAGGTACTCAGAAAGCAAAAGGACAAAGTAAAAACCAAAACGAGGCCCCCCCACAGCCAGTGCCCCTCAACACGCAAAACACGAAAAATCACAAGGCACTGGAGTTCAGGGGACAAGAAAGGACAGCAACACCACCACCACAACGACACACTTACACACCCCATTACAGGGAAAGGAGAAGGAGAGAGGGGAAAAAAAAAAAAAAATATATATATATATATATATATGTATATATATATACACACACATAAATATATACGTGTATATGTATATTTAAATACATATGTGGGAATACGTATGTGTGTATATGTATATAGACATATACACACACACCTGGCAAGGGGACTCCAGCTGAATACCAAATCACTAAGCAGGGCTAAATGACTGGGGACCAGGAGGCCTGACACCCTGCCGGGCCTTTCCCCTTCCAGTTACCCTACCCCATTGTTCTTGCCCCCTGCTCTCCTGTGAGGTAAGTGGCAAGGGACACATAAGCCCACCTCTGTGACTCTGACTCTGCGGGGATGGTTTACATCCGTAGGACCTCCCCTGAACAAGCTTTCTCCCCCACTGTCCCCCCCACCCCACCCCTCCCGCGCTGGCTTGCGGGTCCCTTCGTGGCCTCCCCCCAAGGCCTGTAGCTACAGCCTGAGGTCACCACCGCCTTGCCAGGACCCGACAAAGCAGCCAGAAATGGCCCACCGGACCTGCAGCCACAGGGCCGCATCCAGGGGGCTCCCCAGAATGGGGAACCAAGCACTCACACGAGCACCGACTCTATGGCAGGCAGCCCAGCCCGTGCTCTCACACAGGGGCCTTGGCAAGGCCACCACCAAACATCTCCGAGTCGCGGGGCCCCACACAGGGCCACCATTCTGCGGAGGACGGCCACCGACTCTCCTCCAATGTGGGAGTCCCCATCTATCTGGGTAAACAGGCCAGGCTCCAGGTTCACAGGCCTTGCTTGAGCAGGCCCGTCCACAGGTGACCAACTCACGCCACCCCCAAGGGCTTGGCTGCGTGTCCCGCTTGGAGAGCCCGCCCGGGAATGTGCGTGCCCGCGTCCCCGTGCCAGTGTGTGCACGCGCGCGCGGCGTGTCTGTCAGTATGCTCAGCGTGCACATGGCGGCGTGCCCGTGTGGCCCCGTGTACCCCCGTGTACAGGCGGCCCCGCCAGGAAAAGGGCCCACCGCCCACCAGGCAGCCTCTTGCCAAAGGAGCCCTCCTGAGTGCCATCAAGGGTCCTGACCCGGAGGTCGCCCTGGAGGGCACAGAGAGGGCCAAAGGAGAGGCCCAACCACACCCTGAATATGGAGCGGGCACGCGCCATAGGGCCAAAAGAGCCAAAGAGCCCGGGGCATGCACCCAGGGCAAAGAGAGGGTCGGGTCTGAGGACACCCCGGGGAAACACTGGGGTGGGTTTAAAAAGCGGGAGGTCGGGGACCCGAGAGAGGAGAGGGATGAGTTACTTACTCTCTCCCAGGGCAATAAAGGGATGGTCAAGGGATGGTCGTAAGGCGATGCCCCTTGCTCCCCCAATCCACGGGGGCCGCGTTCACTTCCATAGCACCAGTAAAGGTTAACGTGGGGACACGCGCAGAGGAAGAATGCCAGTAAAGACGCGAAAGTAAGGAGTCAAAAGCGGAGAGAGAGCAAAGGAGGAACCCTAGTGCAGGAGAAGAACGAATGTGACCTCAAAAGGCACCGCGCCCCAGCTGGACCTGTGGAACCAGCCAGCCGTGGCTTCCTAGGGGAAGAGCCATCAGCCAAGGCAAAGTCTCAGCCACTTAGGCGAGGGGTTGAGCCCTGTCCAGAGAGAGGCCTGTTTTGCCATGCTCTAGGGCCCAACTCAGGCGTGGGAGGCCAAACAGAAAGGGGCAGGGAGGAAGGAAAGGGGAACAACAAGGAAGGGCGTCTGTCGGGCCCACTGAGCCTCCTTGCACAGAGGCTGGCTGTGTCAGTGAGGGGGCCTGCCCAGACCGGTCTACCTGAATAAAGCTGTGTATGCCCGTATGCCCGTCCGCCTGCCCGTGTGCCTGTTTGCACGTGCCTCTGAGTGTAGGGGCGGGGGGGGGGGGGGGAGAGCGAGAGCTAGAGCGAGAGCTAGAGCGGGTGTGGGTGTGGGTGTGGGTGTGGGTGGAGGTGTGGAGGTGTGGAGGTATGTGCCCGAGTTCATGATAGTAAGCACAGGTGACTACAGGGAAAGGTGTGGAGGAGGAGAGCTGCATCCAGACAGATGTGAGGAACCAAAGATGACCCCAGATGCTGCAGAGTGGGGATTCTGTGGCTTGTTTGTTGGTCCGGATCCCCGCCCTTCTTTCTCCCTGCTTTTTCTCCCAGGAAGTGCCAGAGGCGCCCTGCCCTTCAGTGTCTGGGAAAGATCCACCGTAGGTCCTGCTTGGCAGGAAGGTGGGGACCTTCGAAGGTGTTTGTTGCTTGTTTCCGTGTGTGTTTCCTTTTCCTCGCCAATTTCAAAGGTTGGCCTACTTCCTGGAATAGCTTGACTGGAATGGAAGAGTGTCCCAAACAGTGACTGCTCCTTTCTAAGAGTCCTTAAGATACTAACCACCCAGTGTTGGAATACCCTGCCTTGCGGGTGTGGATTTTCCCTCCCCTGTGGAACTCCCATGGGCTCAGGCATCCAGGAAGGCTTTTCAAAAAGGCCAGGAAGGGAACCACTGGGGAAACCGTAAAAACCTTCAGGATCACGTTCTCCAGGCACTGGGTGGCATGGCTTATGAGGGTATGACCTTAAACAATCACACCGAGGTGGCCACTGCTTTGCTTTGCATCCCAACCTGCTCTGGCTTAAAAGCCCTCATTCCCTGGTTTTGCAAGACTGACTGCCTGATAACCTGATAACCCAACCTACTCCACCCTCTACCGCCCCTCCCCCCCAACAGCTGGCACAGGCGCGCGCACAAACACACACACACACACACACACACACACACACACACACAACACCAACCCCCACCCCCCCATCCCAGGGGCCCATCTCATTCCTTTTCCAGGGCCAATACCCGGCCGGCATCAATCCCGGTTTAGGTTGAGGAACAGAGGGAGCTATTTACACCGAACCAAGCCCCCAAACATGCCCCCCTTTCGGCCACAAGCCCCTCGAAAACGGAAGGGCCCCCAACCCCAGCTCCATGGACCTCCTAACCCCCACCCCCTGCCCAAGGGCAAAAATTCGCAGGGGCCCTTGGAGGAAAACCCAGCAAGTCTTATGGTGGAGCTCCCTGTGCAGAATTGAAACCAGGGATCCTGGCCGCCAAAGCCAACGGGGGTGGGGTGGGGGTGGGGGTGGGGGAGTGGGGCGAGGCGCGCAGAGAGACCCCCCCGCCCCCCCGCCCCGACTGGAACCTGTGAACAGAGGCATTTGGGGAAGGACACACTGCGCTCCATCAGAGACGCCAAGTGGCCTTCTTCCGGGAGACCCACCTCTGTAACCCATCCCATCTCCGAAAAGGCCCACCGCCCACCGCCCACCCCTGGGCACAAACCAGTGCCCGGGGTTCCATGGAGGGAGGCAGCTGGTGGCCCTCAGAGCCCCGTGACCCTCCGCAGGACCGCGTTCTGCAAGACCGGTCAACAGGTTCTGGACCCCTGTGGGACCTGGCTGCCCTCTGGCCCATTCTTTGGCCCACTGAACCATGAGGCTTCAGGAGAAGAGAGCTGGCTGCCAAGGGACAGGTGTGGTGCAGACAAGCCAGAGGCCAGGGGGAGCCTGAAGATTCAAAGTCCAAGAAAAATCCGTAAGCCTACTGGTGGGATCTCTTGAGGGTCATCTGTGTTCACCGTGAACCAGCAGGGCGAACGGAGTCAAGAAACGCCTAGCTAAAAATCGGTAACACAAGAAACAACAGGTGCCGGCGAGGATGGGGAAGAAAAGGAACACTGGCGCACTGCACTGCTGGTGGGAGCCCAAACTGGGAACAGAGCCACAGTGGAAAGCAGCGCGGAGGTTCCTCGAAAAGGTAAACTACAGCGACCCGGCCATCCAGCAATCGCAGGACCGGATAATTACCCAAAGGATACAAGAACACTAATTCAAAGGGACACACGCGCCCCTATGTTTACCGCAGAGTTATTTACAATAGCCAAGAAGAGGGGAGCAGCCCAAGTGTCCATCGGACTGACGAGTGCATAAAGAAGATGTGGTACAGACGTGTGCCGGGACGTGGACGTGTGCCGGGACGCGCACACGCCCGCGAGAGCGCGGGCACACACACAGGAATGTCATTCAGCCATAAAAAGGGGATGAAATCTTCCCATTTCCAAGGACATGGATGGAGCCTGAGAGTAGAAGGCTAAGCAAACTGAGTCAGGCAGACAAACACAGATACCTTAGGATTTCACTCAAGCGGGGAATTTAAGAAGAAAACCCAAAGGTGCGGGGGTGGGGGGTGGGGGAAGAGATCCAGAGGGGGACTCTTAATGAGAGAGAACTGATGGTTACCCAATGGGAGAAGGTGGGGGTGGTGAAACAGCTGACTGGGGATTAGCCAGTGCACAGAGTCCAGATGAGCACCAGGTGACCTAGGGAACTGCTGAATCAGTATATTGGACACCCGAAAGGAATGCAACGCGCCGCACGTTAAACTAACTGGAGTCAAAGGAAAAACTTGAAGGAAAAGAAGAAGAAGAAGAAGAAGAAGAAGAAGAAGAAGAAGAAGAAGAAGAAGAAGAAGAAGAAAAGGCCTAGTTACACTTGCAGGTTTGCCCAAAGTGGTCAAGATGGCCAGGAAACCAGCCAGAGTTGAGATGGGTGCTCTGTGGCTTGGATGAGGACAGGGACGGTGAGCAGGAGAGCAGGAGAGGAGGAGAGAAGGCAGAGGCTAGAGGAGGCTGGAGAAGGGCAGGGGTGGTGGTGGTGGTGGTGGTGGTGGTGGTGGTGGTGGTGGTGGTTCTCCACCCAGTGTCTGGCAGCCAAAGAGGGAAGAGGAAGGCTCAGTGGGGGCAGGGAAAGGGGTGACTTGCCATCTCTGGAGCCACAGTGCCATCCAGCGGAAACTGTCTCTGAAAAGCCCAGGCAGCAGCAACCTGTCTTCCGCCAGGCACCGCCAGGCACCCGGGTGGGGGCGGCGGGAGGGAACGTCAGCAGGCATGCCCTGCATTGCCTGGGCCCTGCCCAAGCCAGGGTGGGTCTCAGGCCCATCAGGCCTCAGAAGCCCTGATGGAATTGTGCCTGCCAGTGGGACCCAGTGGGGAAGCAGGGTTCTCGGGACCCTGGGGATACAGCAGGCCAGCCCCAAGGCCAAACGGGGGGGGGGGGGGGGGGGGCGGGGCTTCCCTGTCAGCCATTTTGGGGTGGGCCCAGGGGAAGCAACTGGCCACTGACCACAGGGACCAGGGCCGTGTTTTCCTCTGGTGTCCTTTGTGGGGAGTGCCCTGCCTGGGGCCACGCGGGGATCAGGAGGCCCCTTTCGCTTTCCTCACTGGGAGCCGAGGCAGTTTAGAGGTTCCGGGCCCGGCCAATGGCGCTTGGCAGTCCCAGGCAACCTCCGGGCTCAGCCATCTCAGGCTGCCCCTGGGGCTTCTGAGTGACTTCCTCAGCTCCGCAGCCAGGGTCCAATCTGGGATCCAGCACACAGGTGAAGGGAAGGCCAGGAGCCAGGTGTCCAGGTGTCCAAGCACAGGGCCCACCGCTTCCCCTTCCCTCTCTGCCCCGTTCTCCCCTCACCGGCCCCAAGCCAGCTCCTCCTCAACTCCTGGGCTTTCCTCACCACTGGAGCCCAGGCGGCTCCCTTGGACAGAAACAATTTCCGCTTGATGGCAGTATGGCTCCACGTTTGCCAACTGAATCCGGACCCTGCCCCCTCCCCCTTCATCCCAACCACCTCAGGTCTTGGTCCTCAGCCACATCTAAGGTTAAAAACAAACCAAACAAAACAACAACAGCAGCTACCACCACAACAACACTCTCGGGCTCTCTCCTTTCTCTCTCTCTCTCTCTCTCTCTCTCTCTCTCTCTCTCTCTCTCACACACACACACACACACACACACGCACACCGCACAGGCACACGCACACATATGCACACGCGCACGCAGAGGTACTCAGAAAGCAAAAGGACAAAGTAAAAACCAAAACGAGGCCCCCCCACAGCCAGTGCCCCTCAACACGCAAAACACGAAAAATCACAAGGCACTGGAGTTCAGGGGACAAGAAAGGACAGCAACACCACCACCACAATGACACACTTACACACCCCATTACAGGGAAAGGAGAAGGAGAGAGGGGAAAAAAAAAAAAAAAATATATATATATATATATATATATGTATATATATATACACACACATAAATATATACGTGTATATGTATATTTAAATACATATGTGGGAATACGTATGTGTGTATATGTATATAGACATATACACACACACCTGGCAAGGGGACTCCAGCTGAATACCAAATCACTAAGCAGGGCTAAATGACTGGGGACCAGGAGGCCTGACACCCTGCCGGGCCTTTCCCCTTCCAGTTACCCTACCCCATTGTTCTTGCCCCCTGCTCTCCTGTGAGGTAAGTGGCAAGGGACACATAAGCCCACCTCTGTGACTCTGACTCTGCGGGGATGGTTTACATCCGTAGGACCTCCCCTGAACAAGCTTTCTCCCCCACTGTCCCCCCCACCCCACCCCTCCCGCGCTGGCTTGCGGGTCCCTTCGTGGCCTCCCCCCAAGGCCTGTAGCTACAGCCTGAGGTCACCACCGCCTTGCCAGGACCCGACAAAGCAGCCAGAAATGGCCCACCGGACCTGCAGCCACAGGGCCGCATCCAGGGGGCTCCCCAGAATGGGGAACCAAGCACTCACACGAGCACCGACTCTATGGCAGGCAGCCCAGCCCGTGCTCTCACACAGGGGCCTTGGCAAGGCCACCACCAAACATCTCCGAGTCGCGGGGCCCCACACAGGGCCACCATTCTGCGGAGGACGGCCACCGACTCTCCTCCAATGTGGGAGTCCCCATCTATCTGGGTAAACAGGCCAGGCTCCAGGTTCACAGGCCTTGCTTGAGCAGGCCCGTCCACAGGTGACCAACTCACGCCACCCCCAAGGGCTTGGCTGCGTGTCCCGCTTGGAGAGCCCGCCCGGGAATGTGCGTGCCCGCGTCCCCGTGCCAGTGTGTGCACGCGCGCGCGGCGTGTCTGTCAGTATGCTCAGCGTGCACATGGCGGCGTGCCCGTGTGGCCCCGTGTACCCCCGTGTACAGGCGGCCCCGCCAGGAAAAGGGCCCACCGCCCACCAGGCAGCCTCTTGCCAAAGGAGCCCTCCTGAGTGCCATCAAGGGTCCTGACCCGGAGGTCGCCCTGGAGGGCACAGAGAGGGCCAAAGGAGAGGCCCAACCACACCCTGAATATGGAGCGGGCACGCGCCATAGGGCCAAAAGAGCCAAAGAGCCCGGGGCATGCACCCAGGGCAAAGAGAGGGTCGGGTCTGAGGACACCCCGGGGAAACACTGGGGTGGGTTTAAAAAGCGGGAGGTCGGGGACCCGAGAGAGGAGAGGGATGAGTTACTTACTCTCTCCCAGGGCAATAAAGGGATGGTCAAGGGATGGTCGTAAGGCGATGCCCCTTGCTCCCCCAATCCACGGGGGCCGCGTTCACTTCCATAGCACCAGTAAAGGTTAACGTGGGGACACGCGCAGAGGAAGAATGCCAGTAAAGACGCGAAAGTAAGGAGTCAAAAGCGGAGAGAGAGCAAAGGAGGAACCCTAGTGCAGGAGAAGAACGAATGTGACCTCAAAAGGCACCGCGCCCCAGCTGGACCTGTGGAACCAGCCAGCCGTGGCTTCCTAGGGGAAGAGCCATCAGCCAAGGCAAAGTCTCAGCCACTTAGGCGAGGGGTTGAGCCCTGTCCAGAGAGAGGCCTGTTTTGCCATGCTCTAGGGCCCAACTCAGGCGTGGGAGGCCAAACAGAAAGGGGCAGGGAGGAAGGAAAGGGGAACAACAAGGAAGGGCGTCTGTCGGGCCCACTGAGCCTCCTTGCACAGAGGCTGGCTGTGTCAGTGAGGGGGCCTGCCCAGACCGGTCTACCTGAATAAAGCTGTGTATGCCCGTATGCCCGTCCGCCTGCCCGTGTGCCTGTTTGCACGTGCCTCTGAGTGTAGGGGCGGGGGGCGGGGGGGGAGAGCGAGAGCTAGAGCGAGAGCTAGAGCGGGTGTGGGTGTGGGTGTGGGTGTGGGTGGAGGTGTGGAGGTGTGGAGGTATGTGCCCGAGTTCATGATAGTAAGCACAGGTGACTACAGGGAAAGGTGTGGAGGAGGAGAGCTGCATCCAGACAGATGTGAGGAACCAAAGATGACCCCAGATGCTGCAGAGTGGGGATTCTGTGGCTTGTTTGTTGGTCCGGATCCCCGCCCTTCTTTCTCCCTGCTTTTTCTCCCAGGAAGTGCCAGAGGCGCCCTGCCCTTCAGTGTCTGGGAAAGATCCACCGTAGGTCCTGCTTGGCAGGAAGGTGGGGACCTTCGAAGGTGTTTGTTGCTTGTTTCCGTGTGTGTTTCCTTTTCCTCGCCAATTTCAAAGGTTGGCCTACTTCCTGGAATAGCTTGACTGGAATGGAAGAGTGTCCCAAACAGTGACTGCTCCTTTCTAAGAGTCCTTAAGATACTAACCACCCAGTGTTGGAATACCCTGCCTTGCGGGTGTGGATTTTCCCTCCCCTGTGGAACTCCCATGGGCTCAGGCATCCAGGAAGGCTTTTCAAAAAGGCCAGGAAGGGAACCACTGGGGAAACCGTAAAAACCTTCAGGATCACGTTCTCCAGGCACTGGGTGGCATGGCTTATGAGGGTATGACCTTAAACAATCACACCGAGGTGGCCACTGCTTTGCTTTGCATCCCAACCTGCTCTGGCTTAAAAGCCCTCATTCCCTGGTTTTGCAAGACTGACTGCCTGATAACCTGATAACCCAACCTACTCCACCCTCTACCGCCCCTCCCCCCCAACAGCTGGCACAGGCGCGCGCACAAACACACACACACACACACACACACACACACACACACACAACACCAACCCCCACCCCCCCATCCCAGGGGCCCATCTCATTCCTTTTCCAGGGCCAATACCCGGCCGGCATCAATCCCGGTTTAGGTTGAGGAACAGAGGGAGCTATTTACACCGAACCAAGCCCCCAAACATGCCCCCCTTTCGGCCACAAGCCCCTCGAAAACGGAAGGGCCCCCAACCCCAGCTCCATGGACCTCCTAACCCCCACCCCCTGCCCAAGGGCAAAAATTCGCAGGGGCCCTTGGAGGAAAACCCAGCAAGTCTTATGGTGGAGCTCCCTGTGCAGAATTGAAACCAGGGATCCTGGCCGCCAAAGCCAACGGGGGTGGGGTGGGGGTGGGGGTGGGGGAGTGGGGCGAGGCGCGCAGAGAGACCCCCCCGCCCCCCCGCCCCGACTGGAACCTGTGAACAGAGGCATTTGGGGAAGGACACACTGCGCTCCATCAGAGACGCCAAGTGGCCTTCTTCCGGGAGACCCACCTCTGTAACCCATCCCATCTCCGAAAAGGCCCACCGCCCACCGCCCACCCCTGGGCACAAACCAGTGCCCGGGGTTCCATGGAGGGAGGCAGCTGGTGGCCCTCAGAGCCCCGTGACCCTCCGCAGGACCGCGTTCTGCAAGACCGGTCAACAGGTTCTGGACCCCTGTGGGACCTGGCTGCCCTCTGGCCCATTCTTTGGCCCACTGAACCATGAGGCTTCAGGAGAAGAGAGCTGGCTGCCAAGGGACAGGTGTGGTGCAGACAAGCCAGAGGCCAGGGGGAGCCTGAAGATTCAAAGTCCAAGAAAAATCCGTAAGCCTACTGGTGGGATCTCTTGAGGGTCATCTGTGTTCACCGTGAACCAGCAGGGCGAACGGAGTCAAGAAACGCCTAGCTAAAAATCGGTAACACAAGAAACAACAGGTGCCGGCGAGGATGGGGAAGAAAAGGAACACTGGCGCACTGCACTGCTGGTGGGAGCCCAAACTGGGAACAGAGCCACAGTGGAAAGCAGCGCGGAGGTTCCTCGAAAAGGTAAACTACAGCGACCCGGCCATCCAGCAATCGCAGGACCGGATAATTACCCAAAGGATACAAGAACACTAATTCAAAGGGACACACGCGCCCCTATGTTTACCGCAGAGTTATTTACAATAGCCAAGAAGAGGGGAGCAGCCCAAGTGTCCATCGGACTGACGAGTGCATAAAGAAGATGTGGTACAGACGTGTGCCGGGACGTGGACGTGTGCCGGGACGCGCACACGCCCGCGAGAGCGCGGGCACACACACAGGAATGTCATTCAGCCATAAAAAGGGGATGAAATCTTCCCATTTCCAAGGACATGGATGGAGCCTGAGAGTAGAAGGCTAAGCAAACTGAGTCAGGCAGACAAACACAGATACCTTAGGATTTCACTCAAGCGGGGAATTTAAGAAGAAAACCCAAAGGTGCGGGGGTGGGGGGTGGGGGAAGAGATCCAGAGGGGGACTCTTAATGAGAGAGAACTGATGGTTACCCAATGGGAGAAGGTGGGGGTGGTGAAACAGCTGACTGGGGATTAGCCAGTGCACAGAGTCCAGATGAGCACCAGGTGACCTAGGGAACTGCTGAATCAGTATATTGGACACCCGAAAGGAATGCAACGCGCCGCACGTTAAACTAACTGGAGTCAAAGGAAAAACTTGAAGGAAAAGAAGAAGAAGAAGAAGAAGAAGAAGAAGAAGAAGAAGAAGAAGAAGAAGAAGAAGAAGAAGAAGAAGAAGAAAAGGCCTAGTTACACTTGCAGGTTTGCCCAAAGTGGTCAAGATGGCCAGGAAACCAGCCAGAGTTGAGATGGGTGCTCTGTGGCTTGGATGAGGACAGGGACGGTGAGCAGGAGAGCAGGAGAGGAGGAGAGAAGGCAGAGGCTAGAGGAGGCTGGAGAAGGGCAGGGGTGGTGGTGGTGGTGGTGGTGGTGGTGGTGGTGGTGGTGGTGGTTCTCCACCCAGTGTCTGGCAGCCAAAGAGGGAAGAGGAAGGCTCAGTGGGGGCAGGGAAAGGGGTGACTTGCCATCTCTGGAGCCACAGTGCCATCCAGCGGAAACTGTCTCTGAAAAGCCCAGGCAGCAGCAACCTGTCTTCCGCCAGGCACCGCCAGGCACCCGGGTGGGGGCGGCGGGAGGGAACGTCAGCAGGCATGCCCTGCATTGCCTGGGCCCTGCCCAAGCCAGGGTGGGTCTCAGGCCCATCAGGCCTCAGAAGCCCTGATGGAATTGTGCCTGCCAGTGGGACCCAGTGGGGAAGCAGGGTTCTCGGGACCCTGGGGATACAGCAGGCAGCCCCAAGGCCAAACGGGGGGGGGGGGGGGGGGGGGGCGGGGCTTCCCTGTCAGCCATTTTGGGGTGGGCCCAGGGGAAGCAACTGGCCACTGACCACAGGGACCAGGGCCGTGTTTTCCTCTGGTGTCCTTTGTGGGGAGTGCCCTGCCTGGGGCCACGCGGGGATCAGGAGGCCCCTTTCGCTTTCCTCACTGGGAGCCGAGGCAGTTTAGAGGTTCCGGGCCCGGCCAATGGCGCTTGGCAGTCCCAGGCAACCTCCGGGCTCAGCCATCTCAGGCTGCCCCTGGGGCTTCTGAGTGACTTCCTCAGCTCCGCAGCCAGGGTCCAATCTGGGATCCAGCACACAGGTGAAGGGAAGGCCAGGAGCCAGGTGTCCAGGTGTCCAAGCACAGGGCCCACCGCTTCCCCTTCCCTCTCTGCCCCGTTCTCCCCTCACCGGCCCCAAGCCAGCTCCTCCTCAACTCCTGGGCTTTCCTCACCACTGGAGCCCAGGCGGCTCCCTTGGACAGAAACAATTTCCGCTTGATGGCAGTATGGCTCCACGTTTGCCAACTGAATCCGGACCCTGCCCCCTCCCCCTTCATCCCAACCACCTCAGGTCTTGGTCCTCAGCCACATCTAAGGTTAAAAACAAACCAAACAAAACAACAACAGCAGCTACCACCACAACAACACTCTCGGGCTCTCTCCTTTCTCTCTCTCTCTCTCTCTCTCTCTCTCTCTCTCTCTCTCTCTCTCACACACACACACACACACACACACGCACACCGCACAGGCACACGCACACATATGCACACACGCACGCAGAGGTACTCAGAAAGCAAAAGGACAAAGTAAAAACCAAAACGAGGCCCCCCCACAGCCAGTGCCCCTCAACACGCAAAACACGAAAAATCACAAGGCACTGGAGTTCAGGGGACAAGAAAGGACAGCAACACCACCACCACAACGACACACTTACACACCCCATTACAGGGAAAGGAGAAGGAGAGAGGGGAAAAAAAAAAAAAAAAATATATATATATATATATATATGTATATATATATACACACACATAAATATATACGTGTATATGTATATTTAAATACATATGTGGGAATACGTATGTGTGTATATGTATATAGACATATACACACACACCTGGCAAGGGGACTCCAGCTGAATACCAAATCACTAAGCAGGGCTAAATGACTGGGGACCAGGAGGCCTGACACCCTGCCGGGCCTTTCCCCTTCCAGTTACCCTACCCCATTGTTCTTGCCCCCTGCTCTCCTGTGAGGTAAGTGGCAAGGGACACATAAGCCCACCTCTGTGACTCTGACTCTGCGGGGATGGTTTACATCCGTAGGACCTCCCCTGAACAAGCTTTCTCCCCCACTGTCCCCCCCACCCCACCCCTCCCGCGCTGGCTTGCGGGTCCCTTCGTGGCCTCCCCCCAAGGCCTGTAGCTACAGCCTGAGGTCACCACCGCCTTGCCAGGACCCGACAAAGCAGCCAGAAATGGCCCACCGGACCTGCAGCCACAGGGCCGCATCCAGGGGGCTCCCCAGAATGGGGAACCAAGCACTCACACGAGCACCGACTCTATGGCAGGCAGCCCAGCCCGTGCTCTCACACAGGGGCCTTGGCAAGGCCACCACCAAACATCTCCGAGTCGCGGGGCCCCACACAGGGCCACCATTCTGCGGAGGACGGCCACCGACTCTCCTCCAATGTGGGAGTCCCCATCTATCTGGGTAAACAGGCCAGGCTCCAGGTTCACAGGCCTTGCTTGAGCAGGCCCGTCCACAGGTGACCAACTCACGCCACCCCCAAGGGCTTGGCTGCGTGTCCCGCTTGGAGAGCCCGCCCGGGAATGTGCGTGCCCGCGTCCCCGTGCCAGTGTGTGCACGCGCGCGCGGCGTGTCTGTCAGTATGCTCAGCGTGCACATGGCGGCGTGCCCGTGTGGCCCCGTGTACCCCCGTGTACAGGCGGCCCCGCCAGGAAAAGGGCCCACCGCCCACCAGGCAGCCTCTTGCCAAAGGAGCCCTCCTGAGTGCCATCAAGGGTCCTGACCCGGAGGTCGCCCTGGAGGGCACAGAGAGGGCCAAAGGAGAGGCCCAACCACACCCTGAATATGGAGCGGGCACGCGCCATAGGGCCAAAAGAGCCAAAGAGCCCGGGGCATGCACCCAGGGCAAAGAGAGGGTCGGGTCTGAGGACACCCCGGGGAAACACTGGGGTGGGTTTAAAAAGCGGGAGGTCGGGGACCCGAGAGAGGAGAGGGATGAGTTACTTACTCTCTCCCAGGGCAATAAAGGGATGGTCAAGGGATGGTCGTAAGGCGATGCCCCTTGCTCCCCCAATCCACGGGGGCCGCGTTCACTTCCATAGCACCAGTAAAGGTTAACGTGGGGACACGCGCAGAGGAAGAATGCCAGTAAAGACGCGAAAGTAAGGAGTCAAAAGCGGAGAGAGAGCAAAGGAGGAACCCTAGTGCAGGAGAAGAACGAATGTGACCTCAAAAGGCACCGCGCCCCAGCTGGACCTGTGGAACCAGCCAGCCGTGGCTTCCTAGGGGAAGAGCCATCAGCCAAGGCAAAGTCTCAGCCACTTAGGCGAGGGGTTGAGCCCTGTCCAGAGAGAGGCCTGTTTTGCCATGCTCTAGGGCCCAACTCAGGCGTGGGAGGCCAAACAGAAAGGGGCAGGGAGGAAGGAAAGGGGAACAACAAGGAAGGGCGTCTGTCGGGCCCACTGAGCCTCCTTGCACAGAGGCTGGCTGTGTCAGTGAGGGGGCCTGCCCAGACCGGTCTACCTGAATAAAGCTGTGTATGCCCGTATGCCCGTCCGCCTGCCCGTGTGCCTGTTTGCACGTGCCTCTGAGTGTAGGGGCGGGGGGCGGGGGGGGAGAGCGAGAGCTAGAGCGAGAGCTAGAGCGGGTGTGGGTGTGGGTGTGGGTGTGGGTGGAGGTGTGGAGGTGTGGAGGTATGTGCCCGAGTTCATGATAGTAAGCACAGGTGACTACAGGGAAAGGTGTGGAGGAGGAGAGCTGCATCCAGACAGATGTGAGGAACCAAAGATGACCCCAGATGCTGCAGAGTGGGGATTCTGTGGCTTGTTTGTTGGTCCGGATCCCCGCCCTTCTTTCTCCCTGCTTTTTCTCCCAGGAAGTGCCAGAGGCGCCCTGCCCTTCAGTGTCTGGGAAAGATCCACCGTAGGTCCTGCTTGGCAGGAAGGTGGGGACCTTCGAAGGTGTTTGTTGCTTGTTTCCGTGTGTGTTTCCTTTTCCTCGCCAATTTCAAAGGTTGGCCTACTTCCTGGAATAGCTTGACTGGAATGGAAGAGTGTCCCAAACAGTGACTGCTCCTTTCTAAGAGTCCTTAAGATACTAACCACCCAGTGTTGGAATACCCTGCCTTGCGGGTGTGGATTTTCCCTCCCCTGTGGAACTCCCATGGGCTCAGGCATCCAGGAAGGCTTTTCAAAAAGGCCAGGAAGGGAACCACTGGGGAAACCGTAAAAACCTTCAGGATCACGTTCTCCAGGCACTGGGTGGCATGGCTTATGAGGGTATGACCTTAAACAATCACACCGAGGTGGCCACTGCTTTGCTTTGCATCCCAACCTGCTCTGGCTTAAAAGCCCTCATTCCCTGGTTTTGCAAGACTGACTGCCTGATAACCTGATAACCCAACCTACTCCACCCTCTACCGCCCCTCCCCCCCAACAGCTGGCACAGGCGCGCGCACAAACACACACACACACACACACACACACACACACACACACACAACACCAACCCCCACCCCCCCATCCCAGGGGCCCATCTCATTCCTTTTCCAGGGCCAATACCCGGCCGGCATCAATCCCGGTTTAGGTTGAGGAACAGAGGGAGCTATTTACACCGAACCAAGCCCCCAAACATGCCCCCCTTTCGGCCACAAGCCCCTCGAAAACGGAAGGGCCCCCAACCCCAGCTCCATGGACCTCCTAACCCCCACCCCCTGCCCAAGGGCAAAAATTCGCAGGGGCCCTTGGAGGAAAACCCAGCAAGTCTTATGGTGGAGCTCCCTGTGCAGAATTGAAACCAGGGATCCTGGCCGCCAAAGCCAACGGGGGTGGGGTGGGGGTGGGGGTGGGGGAGTGGGGCGAGGCGCGCAGAGAGACCCCCCCGCCCCCCCGCCCCGACTGGAACCTGTGAACAGAGGCATTTGGGGAAGGACACACTGCGCTCCATCAGAGACGCCAAGTGGCCTTCTTCCGGGAGACCCACCTCTGTAACCCATCCCATCTCCGAAAAGGCCCACCGCCCACCGCCCACCCCTGGGCACAAACCAGTGCCCGGGGTTCCATGGAGGGAGGCAGCTGGTGGCCCTCAGAGCCCCGTGACCCTCCGCAGGACCGCGTTCTGCAAGACCGGTCAACAGGTTCTGGACCCCTGTGGGACCTGGCTGCCCTCTGGCCCATTCTTTGGCCCACTGAACCATGAGGCTTCAGGAGAAGAGAGCTGGCTGCCAAGGGACAGGTGTGGTGCAGACAAGCCAGAGGCCAGGGGGAGCCTGAAGATTCAAAGTCCAAGAAAAATCCGTAAGCCTACTGGTGGGATCTCTTGAGGGTCATCTGTGTTCACCGTGAACCAGCAGGGCGAACGGAGTCAAGAAACGCCTAGCTAAAAATCGGTAACACAAGAAACAACAGGTGCCGGCGAGGATGGGGAAGAAAAGGAACACTGGCGCACTGCACTGCTGGTGGGAGCCCAAACTGGGAACAGAGCCACAGTGGAAAGCAGCGCGGAGGTTCCTCGAAAAGGTAAACTACAGCGACCCGGCCATCCAGCAATCGCAGGACCGGATAATTACCCAAAGGATACAAGAACACTAATTCAAAGGGACACACGCGCCCCTATGTTTACCGCAGAGTTATTTACAATAGCCAAGAAGAGGGGAGCAGCCCAAGTGTCCATCGGACTGACGAGTGCATAAAGAAGATGTGGTACAGACGTGTGCCGGGACGTGGACGTGTGCCGGGACGCGCACACGCCCGCGAGAGCGCGGGCACACACACAGGAATGTCATTCAGCCATAAAAAGGGGATGAAATCTTCCCATTTCCAAGGACATGGATGGAGCCTGAGAGTAGAAGGCTAAGCAAACTGAGTCAGGCAGACAAACACAGATACCTTAGGATTTCACTCAAGCGGGGAATTTAAGAAGAAAACCCAAAGGTGCGGGGGTGGGGGGTGGGGGAAGAGATCCAGAGGGGGACTCTTAATGAGAGAGAACTGATGGTTACCCAATGGGAGAAGGTGGGGGTGGTGAAACAGCTGACTGGGGATTAGCCAGTGCACAGAGTCCAGATGAGCACCAGGTGACCTAGGGAACTGCTGA